>NC_056559.1:31209412-31249120 GCF_013358625.1 Macadamia integrifolia | reverse complement strand
TAATCTACTGTAGATTTTGCTTCCTTCTATTACAAGAAGGAAGGTTTAGAGGATTACTGTAACACAGGTGTAAGAAAGAGATCTATTGTGGATGTCAAGACAAATGTAGACAGTCGGCAGGCGGTGTCGAAGATAATCTGGCCATCCGTTCATGTCTGGAGGTCGCAACATTGTAAGACTGCAAATAACATAGTTAAAAAAGAGAAAGTACCAACAATCTTCGCTGTTACATGTAAATTTCATGATACAGGGTCAATGTAAAAACGTAATTAAAAGCTGTTGCGCAACTAGTTCATGAAGGTCTCATCTCAGTGATGTTTGTTTCCTGACCATGTGGAAGTGAAAGAAGAAGATACCCTGGTTGTTTATATGATTGAAAAACTAAAAAGAAGACAGGGTAGGCTCAGTTCAAAGGGCTCCAAAAGCAAGAGTTGTCTCTCAGGGAAATTTACATGCATATGGAGTACATTATTTAGAGCTCGGAGCTTATAATGAAAAGTGCATCAAAGCCACTTCTGATTACAAAACCCCCTTCGATTTGAGACCATTACCTTCATTAAAGTGTTTGTCAATTAGAACTCAACAGGAATTCAGTGCCAATGCCTATGAAGTGTTCACTAGGAGAATAATAATAATAACCATTATTCGAGAAATAAAAAGCTGTAAAAGGGAAAATCTTAGCATCAAGAAAAGATGCGAGAGAAAGATAGATACCGGGCATGGAGAATTGCAGTGGCTGAAAGAGGCTAAAATCAGTTTAACTCGTTGACCCTTGTTAGGGTTTCTTTAGCTTTGTCTGGTGGCGAAGCGCAAACGCCACTGAGGATGATAGATATCTATAATAATTGTTTTTGTGTTTCTGATACTGTCACTCTTCGTTCGAGGACTGGGACGACACTGAGAAAGCGAGAGAGAGAGAGAGAGAGAACAGCAGCCTCGCACGCCTTCGTGTCGAATGTCACCACTTCTGCAGAAAACCATTGCATTTCCATTTTTAAGTGGCTGGGACTTGTTCGCAAGAGCATTGGAAGGAAATTCAGAACAATATGGGCTAGAAAAACCAGATTTAACTCAACTAGAGAAGGAACCGAAAGCGAAGTTGCAAAGGGAACCAGGGGAGAGAGACGGAGAAATAGAGGATAGAGCAGCAGTGCATTACCTGAGGCTGAGTCGCCGGATTTCACATTGCAGCGGTGGCCGGAGGTCACTCCTTCTCTCTCTCAACCGCTGACCCCCGAGTAATTTAAGGGACAGTTGTCCAAGTCACAATTGGCAACCGCCTCTTTATAGTTGCCTCTTTATTTTTGTGAAGGGTAATTAATCGCTGCCTGGTCGCATAGTTTTCCACCAGCGTAGGGAGAATGGGAAGACACACATAATACAATTTTTTTATTTAATAGATTGTGGAATGATAATTTCACACATTCATGTATTTGGATACAAGAGTTATATGACTAGGCAACATTCATTTTTTTGTTTTTTTTTTAAATAGAAAAAAATGATAGAGCCTATATAATCTTCTTCAGACCTGTTCTTTTTCATTAATGTATCCACCTTAACTTGTTTTAAAATGCGTAATTGATGATGAAAGTGATTTGTGTTGATTTTGATTTGGATCAGAATTGGTCTGAAATCTAAAACATATTCCAATAATTCAGATGTTTTTATCTAAGAAACGGGGCATATCAAATTGGCATCGGTGACCTTTGATTCCGATTTGAATCCGATGATTCTCAATCCGATTCATCACTTGTTGAAACCCTACCTCCTAAAGCCAACCCATCCTCAACCTTTGCAACATTTCCCCACCCCCTGTACATCCTCCCAACTCATCGGCCCACCCTTCCAAAGAAAAACAACACAAAAGATGAAGATCCAGATGTAGATTCGTCAACATAGAAAAGGAGATTGCTTGTTTATGACTAGTTGGAAACAAGCAATTCATAGTGGTAGGACTGCGATAGGGTCAAAGTAGGCTGGGCTTTTTAAAACCACAATCTAACCTTGGAACCATTAAGCTTTTTTTTTTTTGACAACAAATATCCAGGCGTTCAGCTTGACTAATTTTGTGGGTCCATACTGATCTCACAATGACATAGACATTGAATCATATCAGGGTTAAATAAGAACCATAGGCCTTCGGCTTGACTAATCTTGTGGGCCATACTGACTCTCCACAATAGTATGAACACTAAATCATACCGGGGTTAAATAATAACCATTCAACTTTCATCGAAAGTAATGAAGAGGACTAAACACCCACGTGTAAATGGCTCCAAAAAAGTAAGAGAAGTTGAACTCAGAACCAGATGCTTTCTTACACGAAAGTCCCTAGCCAACTTGGCTACCCCTTAGGTTTAGATCCCCTTAGCTTAGTCCAAACCCACCATGGCCTAAGTTAGGACCTAAAGTACTCAACCCAGGCTAAACCCTGTCAAGCTCAACTCAGCCTAGGCCAGCCCCTAATTGGTCTGGGTTGGCCTTGACCTTGACCCTGTTTTGCTATCTAAAGACAAACTGATCTCATTGGCTTCAAACATAGTTGACCTTAATATCTTCAAGAATTATCCTAATTCATAGTTAAGAATTATCTTTATCACAAGTTAATCCACCAGTCTTTTAAAATAGAAAAAGATGCACAATTTTTTTTGCCTCATGGCAAACATTATTATTTACATATAAAATTGTACATAAAAAAAAAAAAAAAATCTTACTTTCCATTTCAAATCTGTTGCTCCCATTAACTCTAACCATAGTTGCAGAAGACACGGCGAAAGATGACGAAAAGGAAAAAAGAGCAGAATAAGATGAATTACAAAAAATCGGTGAGACAGAAAAGGGGTAAAGGGTGGTTGTCTTAATTTGTTTGGATATATTATAAAAAAGCCTTAATTTGTTTCGGTATATGGAAAAGGTCTATTGTCCATTACTTTGATGAAATGATGAGACATTTTTTGTTCCTTCTTAAAACATAAGTGAATATATTGCATAGGTGGTGTATTCAACCACTCAAAAACAGAACATGGAACACCTTGAGCACAGCATGGTTAAGCGTCCCTGTACAGTGTAAGTTGATTCTTCATTAACTCAAACTCTCCATGGCCGGATTTAAAGTTCATACCATGCGGAACTCCATGACCTGCAACTTTTCCCTGCGAATGAGCTCAAACTTGCAGATATCTCCTACTTTCAATCCATTTAAAGCTAAGATCTTAGCCCAATCACCACATAAGTAGAGAGGTCTATTGAAAATGTTGTGTTTCAACTCCACCTTCCATGATCTTCCCTGTCCATCTCTCAGAGTTGTTGTGAAGCTTTTCCCCATTAGACCATTCCAGTTTGTGAAGCGCCGGGGAACAACCTGCAAAAGTAAAACAATTACATCCACAATCTTCACTTCTCACACATCAAAAAAAGGGAAATTTTCCCTTTCATAATGACCAATTGAGTGCTCTTACCAAGCGTGACTCCTTAAGGTTAAATGGCCTGAGTGAGATCTCAAAGAATGAATGGTGAGGTCTAATCTTAATCCTGTCATTGTTCTTCAAATTCAAAAGAGGAGCCCATTCATCATCACCGATCATCATCATCATCATCATCATCCTCATCATAAGAGGAGGAGGAAGATGTTGAGGTTGATACGATAACATCAAGCACAATTGCATTTTTAACTCCTCTACATCTGTAATAACCATTTAAAGAAAAGAATTAAATATATGTTTGGATTAAAAGTTGAGGGAAGATTCCACATACAATTACAGACATCTTTCCAGAGTCAACAAGTTTGAAAACACAAGAGTCTCCTCCTTTCAAGCCATTTCCAGATAAGAACTCAAACCAACCACACCCAAAGCGCACCCGGTCACTATCTTGGACCAGTCTCACGGGCCATAAAATCCCCCTTTCATCTCTTAAAAAAGATTGAAAGATTTTCCCAATCAAACCATGAGCTACTGCAAATTTCTAGGGAATACTCTGCAGCATACAACAGAGTATTCTATTTCAATCAGAGACTCAGAATATATTGAAATTGAAATTTATATACATTAAAAGCTAAACTCACTCACCAAACGTGATCTCTTCATTCTATTTTCTGTTAATAAAATTTCAAATGAACCTTGGGCTACCTTTGATCTATTCCAACGAGTCTTGAATCGCCTATTTGGAGGATTGATAACTGTTGGGACAATACCAACACATCAAAAAACAGAGTACAGATCATGAACAAGGCTAAGAAAGAGCCACTCTAGCTGTAAAACAAGGAGAAAATTTTACTCTTGATTTCTTCCTCCTCGAGTTGGTTATTGTCTCTCTCTTGACGCTTCTGGGTTTCCCTTTTAGTAGGGGTTGCTGGTGGGTGATGTTTTTTCTCACAGCAACTTCGGTCAAAGACCTTAACATCAAAGATCATGGAGCCTTTATATGTGAACACTAAGAAATCACCGAAGCCAAGATCATTATCACGAACGAAATCACTCCAGCCCTTTGTAAAACAGAACCCTTTCACCTTCACATGCCAGGATTTCTGGGCACATTGACGGTTCCTCAATGTGGCTTCTCCAACTCCCTCCTCACTCATCTCATCCATCAGATGCTTCAGAAACGCCTTCGGTATAGACTATAACAACCAATTCAGAATCTCAGATTAGCTATATAGCAAATCTTACTCTAAAGAGAGAGAGAGAGAGAGAGAGAGAGAGAGAGAGAAACTTACAAGTTGTTGAAATGGAGGCAAGATGAGCTTGAAGAATCGAGGTTCCGTCGCCATTTTCAGTTGGTATTCTCTTCTCTCCTCCCCCTCCCCCTTCCCCTCCCCCTTCTTGTTTCCAACTTAATCTACTGTAGAGTTTGCTTACTTCTTTAACATGGGAAGGTTTAGAGGGTCACTGTAACACAGGTGCAAGAGAGAGACCTATTGTGGATGTCAGGATGAGTCTAGACAGCCGGTGGGTGTTGCAAAGATAATCTGGCTATCCGTGCATGTCCGGAGGTAGCAACATTGTAAGACTGCAAATAACATAGTAAAATGTAATGACACAGGGTCAATGTAAAAACCTAATTAAAAGCTGTTGGGCAACTAGTTCATAAAGGTCTCATCTCAGTGATGTTTGTTTCCTACCAAGTCCTTTTATACTCCAATAGTTTTCCTAGTGTATTTAGATACTCCAAGCCTTGGTCACCTACCCGCTTCTCTTCGAGAGCTTACTTGGTGGGGTAGGCTCAATTCAAAGGGCTCCAGAATCAATAGTTATCTCTCAGGCAAATCCACATGCATATGGAGTACATTATTTAGAGCTCGGTGCTTATAATGGAAAATGCATCAAAGCCCATTTCTGATTTCATCACCCCCTTCGATTTGACACCATTACTTCCATTAAAGTGTTTGTCAATTAGAACTCAACAGGAATTCAGTGCCAATTCCTATGAAATATTCACTAGGAGAATAATAATAATATCCATTATTTGAGAAATAAAAAGTGGTAAAAGGGAGAATCTTAGCAACAAGAAAAGATGCGAGAGAAAGATAGATACCGGGCATGGAGAATTGCAGTGGCTCAAAGAGGCTAAAATCAGTTTAACAAGTTGACCCTAAAGTGTATCTAATAGATACTTTTTGGTATAGACTAGAACAACCAATTCAGAATCTCAAGAATAGCTACATAGCAAATCTCAAGAGAGAAAGAGAGAGAGAGAGAGACTTACAAGTTGTTGAAATGGAGGCAAGATGGGCTTCAAGAATTGAGGTGTCGCCATATTCCTCCGGTCTTCTCCTTTGAGGAGCTCCAGAGCTTCCCCAATATACTGTGGAGTTGCTTATTTCTATCAGAGGAAAGGTTTGGAGGGTTACTGTGTGTCTGTGTCGGTTGGTATGTAACACTGATGCAACAAGAGAGATATCAATTGTGGATGTCATGAGGAGTCTTTTGCATATGTGGCCCCTGAGTGATGATGAAGATAATCTGGCCATTTTCGTGCAACCCCTCTCTCTCTCTCTCTCTCTCTCTCATGCACAGAAACGCTATCAGACCACGGTATGGGGCTCTGCCCAGAACACGACTTTTATGTGAAGTGTTAATTTCGCACTCAGTTTTGGTTTCTTCAACAAATGGAATCTTTTTAAAGTTTTTTTTTTTTTACATAAGTGTACATAAAAACATCAATAAAAATGGATATTTCTATTTTTCATAAGGTAAAAAATGGATATTTCTATTTTTCATAAGGTGAGATATTTCTATTTTTCATAAGGTGAGGTGTAGCATCACACTTCCTAATAAAATCCTTTTTCGCCCACACTCTCGGATAAAATATTTTTTTCTCAAATAATAAACTAAACCTTGATTTATCTTATTGAGATTGGAATGATGAGATCAATCTAAATTGGTCTTTATCGGTACATGACAATCATTTTGTTGATTCCTTGGCCAATGTACTGACTCACTCTTATCACGTTTGGTAATCATTCAATTCCAAAAACATCGTTTTGTATTAAAAACAAAATTTTCAATTTCTATTAAATTACTATTTTAAAAAAAAAAAAAATGTTTGATGAACCTGTTTCATGTTCTAGGAATAATTATCCTAATTTTTTAATTTTTTTTTATATTTATAATGAAATCAAAATAACAAAACTTTGTTTCATCATCCCATCATTTTGTGTTTTTAACGTTTTTCTCCCTTTTCGTTCTAAAAAAACACTAAATTCACAGAATAAAAAAATACCAAAAAACATATTTTTGGATAACTACCAAACACAGCCTTATAATATATTACGGAAGAGAAACGCTACCTATCTTAAGACTCCGCTCCCATGCTCAAACACAACTCAAAGATCATGAAAAGACATCCCACCATCTAAAAGCATTCTTTCTCCCAATATTTTAAGTCAATCCGTATCCATATGCATAAGTATAGCATCGTTTTTTAGGATGACTAATACCCGATCCGATACCGTGTACTAAATCCATATATCAAATATCATTAGTCATATTAGTGAAAATATAGTAATCAGCTACTCAAAAACAAAACATGGAACACCATAATTTTTTCATGAACTCAAGTTTCCATGGCCGGATTCAAAGTTTATACTATGCGAAACTCCATGACCTGCAACTTTCCCCTACGAATGAGTTCAAATTTGCAGGTATCACCTACTTTCAATCCATTTACAGATGAGATTTCAGCCCAATCACCCAATAAGTGGAGGGTTCTTTTACTGTTGTATTTCAACTCCACCACCCATGATCTTCCATTTCCATCTCTCAGAGTTGTTATGAAGCTTTTCCCCATCAAACCAATCAATCTCGCGAAGTGCCGAGGAATCACCTGCAAAAGTGGAACAATTACACCTGCAACCTCCACTTTTCTCATCTCGTACTTTAAGAAAAAGGGGAAATTTTTCCTTCATAATGACAAATTGAATTTTCTTACCAAACGACGCTCCTTAAAGTAATATGGCCTGAGTGAGATCTCAAAGAATGGATTGTGGGTTCCAATCCTAATCTGATCATTGTTCTTTTAAATTCTCAAGAGGAAGGAAGAAGAAGAAGAGGTTAATAAAATCTATGAACATTAAAATCCAAACTCACTCACCACAATAAAATCTCAAAAATGAATCCTGGGCTACCTTTGATCCATTGCAGGGAAGAGTCCTGAATCGCCCATTTGAAAGATTATTAACTGTTGAATCAACACCAACACAACAAAACAGAGTACAGATCATGATCAAGGTCAAAACGGAGCCACTCTAGCTGTAAAATGAGAAAAACTTACTCTTGATTTCTTTATCCCCAGATTGGTTATGGTCTCTCTCTTGATGCTTCTGGGTTTCCATTTTAACAAGGGTTGCTGGAGGATGCTTGTGGGTTTCCATTTTAACAGGTGTTGCTGGAGGATAGTGGTATTTTTTCTCACAGCAGCTTCGGTCGAAGATCTTAACATCAAAGACCATGGAACCTTTATATGTGAACACCAAGAAATCACCGAGGCCAAGATCATTATCCCGAAAGAAATCGTTCCAGCCCTTCGTAAAACAGAAACCTTTCACCTTCACACGCCAGGATTTCTGGGCACATTGATGGTTCCTCAATGTGGCTTCTCCTACTCCTTCCTCACACATCTCATCCACCAGATGCTTCAGAAACGCTTTTGGTATTGACTGAAACAACCAATTCAGATTAGCCTCATAGCAAATCTCACTCTAGAGAGAGAGAGAGAGAGAGAGAGAGAGAGAGAGACTTACAAGTCGTTGAAATGGAGGCAAGATGGGCTTGAAGAACTGAGGTTCCGTCCAGTGTCTGATACCCAGGTTCGCCATTTTCCTTTGGTCGTCTTCTCCTTTTGGGGGTCTCAAGAGCTTCCAACCCAATCTACTGTGGAGGGTTTGCTTAATTCTATTACAGAGGATGGTTTAGAGGGTTGCTGTAACTCAGGTTTATAGCTATGGACCTTGTGCCCCGTGGGTGTTGTTGAAGATAATCTCTGTGCTTGTCCCCCAGGTGGCAAAACCAATGCTACTTGACATATCACTTCCCTCAATCTGTCTCGCACTTCTCTGTGTCTCTGCTTAAAAAGAAAGAAAAACAGCAATTAGAGATATACAGAACTAAAGGATTAAGTCCTATTTAGTTGCCCAAAAAAGGTAATTCCAGCACTAAAGTGAGATGGCAAAGTTAAGAACTTAAGTCAAGCTAACTGCAAGGACCAGCAAAGATTATTAATGATATGTTTGGTTTCCAACTAAGAGAGGATAAATTATTTTAGAACTTAAGTCAAGCTAACCTCATCTCATTTTCCCAATCAATTAATCCCACAATTTCTTATTTTAAGGGAGTGTCTAAATGACACTCTATGGGTGTATTTAGAACGTGACATCTTCTTTGATTGATCATTGTATTATGTCTCAAAAGTTTTTAATATAGGGATACAAAAGGTTTTAAAAAATTGAGCCATATTAATGCAGTATTTAATGCACTTTTTTTGGGATCCGATTCCTCTTTTGAGTGTTGATCACCTAGGTCTTGCCCACAATTACTTGGACGACAGACACATGTCCAAGCTGTGATCCAATGGCTTTCGGCATGACGTTTCTATTCTGTTCTGATCAGTAGACACACAATTGTTGGATCATTGCTTGGACATGTGTCAATTGTTCAAGTAGCTATGGACTGACCTAGGCAATCAGCGCTCAAGAGAGGAGTGGGATCCCTCTTTCTATGAAATGATTGTATTTACCCTCATTGAAAAAGAGAAAAAAAAAAAAAAATAGTATACTAAAGGGCAAAGACTAAGGCTACAAATTATTTGACACCCCTAACTAAAATCCCTTCTTGGGAGTCTTTTAAGACTTAAGGACCCATCTTGAGATAACCTCGTATACCTATATTTCATTCTTGTAATTAACTAGAGTTTTTATGGTAAAACTTTTAAATTCTTGTAATTAAGAGGAGTCTTTTTTGGTGAAGCTCTCTTTCTCTTACTCGAAAGGCAACACACAAAGGATACCAGCTGCAAGTTTGGCCTCTCACTGGATTGAGTCCAAGAATATTTTACTGAATGAAACCAAATACTCTACAAGGAAAATCACATCAGTCTGTAATGCAGAAGTTGTGACTCAAAATGAAACATAGGACATAACATAGCAAATAACATGGTTGATGTGAATTGTGTATTGTGTGTACCATTTTATCAAGCAGGTCTCTTTTTAAATATATTTCTTAATTTATTTTTTTAACTACCAAAGTTTATATAAGTTGTAGTGACATCATTTTATTTTGAGGAGTTACCAAAATACTAGCATTAAGGCGATACATGAACTTGGTAAGGCTGAGTACATTTGCCCTTCTTAGACGTTGTAATAGTGAGAGCCTCATGCATTGGGTTTCTCTTTTTATGTAATCGGAAGTTCAACCCAAAATGCTTTATCATTGGAAAGTAGAAAAAAAATGATGATTTTGTACCTATTGAGAAAGGGGGATTTTCAGAAAAAAAATGTAGTGATTTCACTATTTTCTATGCGTGGAGACACTACAAGAAAAGGTATTTTTGACAGCATTAGTTTAGGCGACGGAATAGGTGACGAAACACTAATCGTTCGCCTTTATTCTTTGAGAGGACTTCAATTTTTAGCGGCGGAAATAAGCCATCGCTAAAAATGTGCTTTCTGTGAGACAAACTTAAAGCTTATTCCAATCACTTGATCTTGCCAATAAGATGTGTAAAACCAAAAGCCCCCTCAAATACTCTGGTTGGCACCTAAGACTCTAGCAACACTAATCACTTGACCAACCATTCAATCTTTTGCACTTCTGCCGGTTGGATTATATGAGACAACTCAACCAGATCCAATTTTGCTGGGGCACATTTCATTATATCAGGAAACCCATTTGAGGCTGCGGCTTAGGTATTCCTCTGGGGAAGCCCAAAGGTTGGACTTCAAGCACGTTCTGCAACTTCTATAGAAGGATTCATCTTAAAATTGGTCTCGTAGCATTTTCAGAAGTTGAGAAGTTGGTTTCAAGTTGTTCTTTGAGTTTTGTAACTTTGGAGAGGCTCGTAAGATAGCTTATTGGTCACCAGATAATGCCTCACTCCAGATTTGGGAAGATTGTTGTCTTGTTTGGTTATCATCAGTATTTGTTCCTCAATTAGTCTCATTTGAGAAGTGAAGAGTCATGCACATCCATCTCCAGGAACAAAATTTCAAGGGATGGTTATGATCAGTGCTAGTTCCTCAATTAATCTCTTTTGAAGAAATAAATGTTGTAGTGTACATTTCAGTTTGTATGAATGGATGCTGCAAGGATAGGTAGAGCATTCAAACAAGAGTATAATTATCTCAAAACTTTATCCCACATCTTACTGATAACAGAACATTTTTTTCTCAAAATTTTCCTCAGGGCAAAATTCAGTACAAAATTCCTAGTTTACAAGGATTAAACAAGTTTAAAACACTCATCCTGCATAACAAATTTGTATACTTTAAAGTAGATATCACCACGACTTATGAGTGCATAGAACTCAACAATTTAAGGGCAAGGGCTTCTTGCTCTTCTAGAGATATGGAGTCCTCACTAAAACCAACATTATCTTTCTTTCCTTTCTTCTCATCATCATCACTCTCACTCTCAAAGTATATCTTTGATCTCTTCCTAGATTTGTTATCAATTGTTTCTCCATCTGACCCAGACATATCTTCTTCGTGCTCACTAGCAACCTCTTGTTCTTGCCTCGCTCTCGTCAACTTCATCTTCTCCTTCGTTCGTTTCTCTCGAAGACGCTGGCGGAGTAACTGTTTGTCCTCCTTGTCCCTCTGCTTCATCTCTTCCTTCAACTTCTCATATCGTTCTTTTACTGAAGTTAAACCAGAGGCCAGAAGGAAATAGGGGTCAGATGTTAATTATTGAGGATACAACCCAAAACAGAGAGAGAGAGAGAGAAGAGCATGAGGTAGCTGAAAGTACAAGGCAGGCCCCTTTGGGCTGAGTGAGAATATTTGACTACGCTTGAAAATACATCAGTTTTGCAGTGAGTGTGCATGGGATGCATATCAGCAGCATCATTATAAGCAAAAGACTAAATCCTCATTAGTTCACGTCTGAATTAAAATATTAAAGGTGGAACTTACCTTTGTCAAGCTGAAGCAAGCCATCTGCACTTGCTGTATCAGCTAATGCCGCAAGAGGTGGAAGTGTATTGCCTTCCTCATCAAAGACAACTCTAGTACCTATTGGTCTGTGTACATTGATTTTCAGCTTCTTCTTCTTCAAAATCCTGGTTGCTGGGCTATAAACACAATAATAATTAAAGAGAGTCGAGATCAGTCTTACATTAACAACTGAAACAAAAATAAAAGAGTACTAGAAACAGATATTTTAGGAACCAGAAAAGCTTTTACAATGGTCAATCAACACTAGGTCTGTAAACTATAGGAAAAGATATCTTAACCAGGAAACGTGTTCAGAGTCTACAAATATTAGACCTCTAAACCTTATGAAGCTTCAGGTATGTAGGAATCGCCATCAGCATCCAACAGAGGAGATCTACTACACTAAAAATTGATCAATGGCAGGTTTTATTAAATTCTTCTTGACAATGGAAAAACCTTTTGGAATAAAGAGTATGATGGTCCATTTGGGTCAATCTTCAGAGTGGAATCACTGAGTACCTTACATGCGGTTCAGCTGTACCCTTTTTATTTATTTATTTATTATTTTTTTTTATGGGGTTGGGGGTGGGGTTGTGCAGCTAGACTTTCTTAAGATTGAAAGAGACAACGAGCTTACATAGAATCTTCATTTGCTTCTCCATCCACAGCAGCCTCCTTTGCTGAAAGGAAATCACGTTCCACTTCTTCCTCTAGGTCATCAACATGCGACTTTTTTCTTCGAACTGTTACCACCTCGTCTTTGTCAATGTTTCCACGTTGAAGAAGTGGGCCTTCTTCCTCAGGTAATTTTTTCCCCTTGATTTTCTGATTCAAGAAACGGACTTTGGGGGTCACCGGAAGCCCCAATGATGCAGAGAAATCTTCCAGTGGCAGATTCATCACATCAAAAACTTCTTTATCCTGCTGCTTATATATAGACCTCAAATATGTTGTGAAAGCCCTTTGAGCTAGATATTGCGTATCAGGAGACTTAACTAGCAACTCTGACAATGCATTAGTAACAGACAATAGTCTTTTCGAGTTTGCCTGAAACATATCAATTACAGCTGCCAGAATTAGCAGAAAGGGGCAAACAATGGGTTGCAAAATACAGTATAGATACAAAATTAATACACACTTGGGAACCGCCTAGGTCTGTTTACAACGTTTATAAGTGTTTTTTTGTTCCCACCCCCACCAACCCCACCCCCCCCCCAAAAAAAAAAAAAAAAAAAAAACTGAAGAAATGTGTTTGGTAAAACGGTTTGTTTTTATTCTGTTCTTTTTAAACGAACCAAACAGAAACAGAATACACACTTATCTCCCCCACCCACCCACCAGCCAACAAAAAAAGGAAGATGTGTTTGGTAAAACGGTTTGTTTTTCCTGTTCTTCTTAAACGAATCAAACACAAACAGAATAAACACTTATAACCCACCCACCCAACACCACCCTCCACCCCCCCCCCCCCCCCAAAAAAAAAAGGACTGATTGAAGTCTTTTTTTCCTTTTTTTTAAACGAAAGTGAAGGCTTGCAAGTGACACCCAAGCCCCAATATTCAACACACCATCTCTTCTCCCTCTCCCACATCTCTCCCAGGGGCCCGCCCGCAGCTAGCTACAACCCCACCCAACCAACCATCAGCAGCCCTACAATCAATGGAGTTCCACACCAGTCGTCAGCAACACCTCTATCATTATGCTGGCTACTCTTCCCCACGAGTCCCCCTCCCACTTTCACGATCTAAACATGCAACACACCACAATCCAACCCCTTCAATCTTCCAAACCAAACCCATCCCTGCAACATCTCACAACCCAGCCCACCACACACCGTCCCTGAGCACCTCCATCGCAGACTGGCCCTGCCATCATCCTACCCCACCCTCTCCTGCTCTCAATAGGCCTGCGATCGCACACCTCCATCACACCGCCCCTGCCTTGCCACTGGCGATCAGCAGTCACCCCTGCGCATCTCCTCCTCTCCATCTCCCGTCTCCCTACTGCACTTCTTCTTCCTCCTACAACCCCACCAGCCATCACCACACCCCACCCACCCCCTGCTGCAACCCCACCCCCACCCATCCCTGCCTCCGTGCAGCCTGTTCATCCCTTCCCACCATACGTAGCACCTGTTCTGCATTTCTATGCATCCACCAGAGCCCGGACATAGAGCCACAGCTTCGCCCCCTGCGCATCCCTCTGCAAGGTTTGAGCCTGGAGGTGAGGGAGTTGTAGAGTTGGGGTAGGATTTATTTATTTACCAAACACGTTATCAATTTGTAAAAAACATAAAAATGTATTTTTGTCTAAAAAGTACAATTTTAAAACAAAAAGGTTGCCAAACCAGACCCCCTAGTGGCATAAGCTGCTCCTAAACTAATTAGGATCAACGGTGCATAAATGTCAAAGAAATAATAAAAATTACCTTTATGAGCTTGATCGGTATTTTTGCCTCTTGTAATTTTTTCAGCATTTCTGTTTCTGAGGGCAACAAAAACAAGACTGACTTTCCCCCAGAATGATAACGAGCAGTTCGACCGACTCTATGAATGTAAGATGCAACATTCTCCGGACAGTCCACCTAGATAAACCAGATTTTAGTTCTAAGAGATTCGACTGGGTAGTTATAATAATTGAAAATTTGGGGCCAGGATTTGGCGTTCGCATGACAAAACATTACCAACCTGGACAACCCAGTCAACTGCATTATTGAAATTAAGTCCTCTTGATCCAACATCAGTTGCGAAGAGAACTGATCGTGTCTCACAGAACTGAGAATATATTCCCATTCTTCTTTCCTGCTTCATCCGCCCATGCAGACACTTCAAAGGGATTCCTGGTCGCAGTTTCTTAAATGCTTCAAAGACAAATTTCACCTGTTCGATAGAGTGATTCAGTATCTAAAAAAATATCCAGTGAAACACAAATGGTTATAGTGCCCTGGCTATCAAAAAAGTGTGGGAGGTTCTGTTTTGGAACTAACACTCAAATATATATAGGCATCTATCTCCTACATGAATTCAAAGAATGAGAATCAGTTTTTCTATCAAGCTTTGCTTAGTGGACGCATATATGTGACACATTGTATTTGTGGCATTGGCAAACCATGAGAGCAAGGAGCTCAAACATGTTTACAAGTCACGCTGAACCCCAAGATTCCAGCCCATGGCAAGTCCTCCATGGAGCTAAATATAAGTGAGATGAAGATACATAATAAATAAAACGAACATAAAACTAAAATAGCATAATCACATTATATGGCAAAGGAAAGAAAGGAGAAGAGGAAGAAAACCCATAATCAACAGCCTTTTTTTGGTAAAATAATCAACAGCCTTCTGAATGTTCATTCTCAAATTTATTTTCTAGCCCCTCTTGCCATTGCCAGTCAACAATTAAAATGTTATTTTTCTTATGTCCATGTGACAGATATTTGGTATATTATAGGGCTAAGTAAAAAACCATAAGTATCACCACCAGGATCCAAACCAGAGCATACAGTAGGGTCCATACAAACATACTAGGACCCAACTCAGATTGGCTTATTGGCACTGCTAAAGAGAGTGCATAAACCTTATGTTTCCCAATGAATATTTAACATGGAAATATGACCACAAAAATTCAGGAATGGAGATTTAGATTTCTTAATTAACCAAGGCAAATCAATTTCCAGCAAATAGTGGCATGGACTACCTGCTTGCAGCTTGAAAGAAACACGAGGATCTTAGAATTAAGATGCATCTTTATGAAACTCCAGAGCATGTTTATCTTCTGGTCAAGAGGAACTATCATTGCAGTCTGCTGCAAACGACTAGGAGTAGCCGTCACAGACTCCTCATGGACACTGATATACTCTGGGTCTTTCAAACTTAACCTTGCTAGATCCTGAACAGACTTTGTTTGAGTTGCTGAAAACAGTAAGGTTTGCCGCCGTTTTGGAAGCTGTGAAAGAATTGAATTTAATGTCTTTTTAAATCCTGCATCTAGAATCCGGTCTGCCTCATCAAGCACCAACACCTGTTTCCTGACACGGAAAATGTACCCAACTCAGCAGCTGAATAAAATAATGATGAGAGAGAGAGAGAAGCAGCTATCCTACCCGACATCTATCACGTATTTGACACATCCAGATTATCCCCATAATTCCTTGAGTTGGCCAATGAGGTTTCTCAGTTCCAATTTTATAGAAGTAGCAACAAATACACACATATCAATCACCAAACCACTTATAGAAACATATGATTATCCAAATGTCTTCCTCATTTGATAGGAATATCTTAGGTGCCACCACCTGCATTATAGGTTCTATTCACTGGATTTGTGCCAAACGTATCACAGAAACAGGTAGAAGAACTACTGCTTCCCATCCCACAAAATAAGTTAAAAAGAAGAAAAGAATATCTTGACCTGGAGCTGTGAACAATCAAAATTTGGAGTCTCATCCATGTGCTGAAGAAGCCGACCAGGAGTACAAACTAAAATGTTAAGATTGTTGACATGCTCTTTCTCCGTGTCGACATCTTTGCGGCCACCAATTAGAAGGCCTGCACTAAAACTATGATTCCTGCCTACATTTCTCAACACGTCAAAAAGTTCACCTGCTAATTCCCGTGTCGGGGATATTATGATGCTGCCTACCCCATCCTCTGGACCCCATCTTGCTCTATACAATTTCTCTAACACCTGGAAAAAAAAAATGATTAATTTCTCATTTTTCAAAACAGATTTCTTAGTTTGACATCCAGTAAGGCAATCATCATTTGACATAGAAGCAATCACACATCTTAGAAATTAGGGGTGTCAACCGGTCAGGCTCCGTTGGTCCTAATCGGGTCTCACCATATTCCCCTTGCACCATGAGTGATTGAATTGGGACTGTGACCCGATGCATACGGCAGCATGGTCCCATTTATACATGGTCAGTTGGGTACTGGTCTTGAATTGGGCTACCAATAATCAGGCCTTAAACGGGCTTCAAACATGTCAGGCCGGGTAAAAGGGCTCTAAACAGACTCTGAGCGGGCTTTAAACATGGCAGGCTCTTAATTGGTTGGTCTTGGTCAGGCTGGACCTCCCACAAGGAAGACAAAGGGAAGAATAAAAGAGAAACCTAACTGAGAGAGGTCGAGGTTAACTCTCTCTCTCTCTCTCCATAGTCCCTCCCTCCCTCTCTCTTCCATAACTTGACCGCCCTGACCCAGTCTGAAGACCAAGACGAGAAGAATGAGGTCCAAACGTAATTGTGATTTTGATGCAGTTCAAAACAACAAGGCTAACAGCAAACCAAAACATTGGACTGAACCAAGAATGGACTGACATGTTTAATTTTGAGTGTCAAATGGGTTATATACTTATATGGGCCACGGGCTTATTATTTTTGGTTTTACTATTGTAATGGGCCAATTCTATAAACCTATATATATTAGAGATTTAAGGCCTATACGGGATTAATGTTTCTATTTAGTGTTGTATTCTTTATTTTAGTGGTGTATCTAGAAGGCTGGACAGGTGTCCTACATTCCAACCCCTAGTCTTTAAGTTCTAAAATAGTTTCTATTTCGAAGAAGACTTAAGTTGTAAGGGATTCTCTCTACCATACAAAGGGGTCTCCTATTTTGCTTATTTCATTGAAGTTATAAATAGAGTAGGGGACCACAACACAACACCACTCAGCCTGTTCCCAACTAAATAGGACCACACTACCCGAACAATTTGAGTCATTGAGAAGTTTGTCTATTGCCTCTTTGGTACAGTGGTGATGTTATTCCTTGGATTGTGGTGATGCAGCCCCAGCCCTATTGTGGTGGTTCAACAGGTTGGGATTGGTTGTGAAGCATTCCCGCAGGCTTTGGTGGTGATTCCAAGGCCATATCCTCCTCTTTCCTTTTATTCTGGTTTCCATTTTTATTTTCCTGCAAATCAATTGTCTCCTATGCATTCTATTAAGTTTTCCTGTTGTGTTTAGATTCTCAAACTTAGGTTACACTATTGTTGACCATCTAAACTGCAATTCCTGTTCTGATTTGCCTACAATGACCTATTTCAATGATTCCTAAGTTCATAACAGCAGATCTAACCACTTGAATGGGGTAAACTTTTGATACTTTGTTCTCCTTTACAGTATCCATACTCGACTCAATCAGATGTGCTGATCTTGAGATACAATTTCTCTTCTTACTTGCTAATTTGGGGTTTTTCTAAGTTTCTAATATGTTAACACTGTTCTGCAGGCTCCTAAACTCAGTTTTTACTCTCTATTTGGTTTCTAAATTCTGATCCTAGTTACTATTTCTGGACAGTTACTAATTCTGGTTAATGGATCTTACCAGAAAAAAAAAAATCTGATTTATGGAAGTTTCTATTTTCTGATCACTGCCATATTTGCCGATCAATCGATGGATCTCCTCCATACTGTTAATCAACCAGCTTTTCAAGGCCATCACATTAGTCAATCTCGAATCATTAGAAACCTCACTATACAGGTCATAAGGTTGTGTCCTGCGATCCTTACCTGTGGTTTGCATCTAAACCTACTTTTAGGTTAACCAGATTATATTAGAATTTAACTATAATATAGGAATTTGATAATGATGGAATCGTAGGAGATAGTAGGTAGGAGGTAGTAGATAGAGTTTTTTTCAGTTATGGAGACTAATTAGGAATTATCTTTTTGCATTAAGTTTTAATTATTATATGCATGTAGCTGTACTATCGATTCTCAGATTGGAATGAACCGAGGAAATTTGTTTTGAGTACCTTTACTGCATGTGCTGAGGCTACATGATTGTTTTTTCTCCTACATTCTCCCCCTTGAACACCCATCAATAGCCTTCTCTCCATCCACCTTTCCCTACGATATTTTAGATTTAAGTTGATCAATCTAGGTCTGAAATTTTAAATATCAAAACATAATTCTGATCACCATTCAAACTGGTCGTTAGACTCAGATGAGTCAGATCTAAACCATCGACTATCAGCCATTAGATTAGGATTTCTACGTGTTTCTCCTTATTTTCTTGTGAACAAGAATGAACATGAGCCATAACAAATGTAAAGATAACTTGTCTCAACTGAACAATAGATATGTACTAAACAAAATATTTATTCACCAGCACCAAGAAAACTTAAACAGCAACCGTCTCTAAATTTCCAAAGTTTTTACCACAATTTATTCTCAATGAAGATTACCAAACATCAGAACCGGAACAAACTCTGAAGGGTGCAGCCTCTAGATTCAAATTTGGAATGCTAAAATCACGCATACAGAATTACTATAATATAAAACATCACCACCCCAACTGGTTAAGGATCTAATCAATACTCATGCTTTTGGCATGTTGCTTAGTACTAAAGTTTATAACATAGCAACAACAAACCAACAACCCACAACTAGTGATTTTAAATCACAGGAGGCACAACCTGCAGAGAGACGATAAAATGGGACTTAGAAAGAGAAAAGAAAAAGTAGGTAAGGAAATTTCATGCGCCTTCTTCTATCCTAGAGGCTTTTAATTCATCAATAAGGCTCCAAACAGGAAAAAACGTGTTCTTCATTCATCATCCAGTTTTACAAAGGGTGCAATTTGAGAATCGATCAACCACTTCCACTCATTATAATGTACCCAGCCCCAAAAATCATAGAACAAACGAATTAAGCTTTAACCCACATGAATTAAACTCACCGGAATGATAAATGCGAGTGTCTTGCCCGACCCAGTTTTCGCTGCACCGAGAATATCACGCCCACACAATGAATGCGGCAGTGAAGCCCTCTGAATCTCTGTCATTTCAATATACTTTGATTCACTCAATCCATCTTTGGTTTTCCTAGACAGAGGCAACTGATAGAACCTTGTGCATGCAGCATAATTAGAGAAGGAGCTCTCATCGATGCGACCAATCGGGCCTTCTTTCGGCAACGGTGATAACGACAAAGGGTTCAAACCAGAATCAGGTTTCCCGAATTCAATCCATGACTCAAGGAGTTCAACTTCCTGCACCTCGGAGAACCGTTGTTGGTTGCGCAAATTCTTTGATGTAGGTTTCCTCATTGTGAGCTCTGATGATAGTTGATAAATTCAGATTGGGGAATAAATCACAATATTTTAGATTCGCAATGAGTATGTCAATTTAACAAAGAAATAAAAAATTTAGTAAAACAAATAGACAATAAAAAATTCAGATTCAGATTAATCTATGAATTATTCTTTTCCTTTCAAAAAATTTGGGTCCAAAAATTTTACCTTGTACTTCTAATACTTGTTGCAACTACTTTCACATTATCAACCAATTAGCATATTTGATTCTATGAAAAACACGTGTGTGATATAAAAATTAAAAAATAAAATAAAAAATGGAACAATTAAACATCTATTTAAAAAAAAAAATTGATCAAACTTATTATCAATCAAATAAGCCAGAAAAGAAACAAATAAGAACAAAAAGAAAAGACTTTTAATGCTTAAGAGACGAGTTTTGCTGCAAAGTTATCAAATCTTTAGTTAACCTTTACCAAATCCTTCTCTATTACCAGCTCATGAAGTCACCAACAAAGCTTATTATCTTGCATTCAAAATTTCAACTGGCCACACTATGGCCTAAAGTGCTTAAGGTTTTGATGTGCATGTTGTTTGGATTTGCCCAGCCACCTCCCCAGGTTCTTGTAAGCACAATTAGTACAGATCTTCCAAGGTGCCAAGACTCTAGATTAATTGCACTGAACCTATATAGTCATTTTTCCATTAAGAAAAAAAAAATACTTAGAAATATCTAATAGGATAACTCTAGAAATTCATATCACAAGTGGCTTGGGACTCCCAAAATGACACAACTGCAGGACTGATCATTCTACAAACCAAAAAAGACTCCATTTCCTAAACTTTTACTTCTGGCGGAGTTTACTACGCCATGAAAAATATGTGAGAATGAACCCATCTCAACGACTCAATCACCAAAATCTTGTTCATTGCTAGGGACAGTGTGTATCAGAAATTTCAAGTCTATTGTTTAACTCAACCCACAGAACAACAGCAATGAAATGATAAGAACAACCACAATTAGATAATAAGAAAAATGTTCACATACACAGCAAGTAAGATTTCCAACCCCATAGTAAGAACGAATGCATTGAAGTACAAAAGGTTAACCAAGGTTAACAGCAGTAATGAGGGGTTGTGATACGGCTAACAACTGGGTCAACAGTAGGGATCGACACTAGTAATAAAGCCACAGAATATAAACACAATCCAAGGACCATATTGGTGCCCACAATAGTTTTAATGTGTATGGCAGATTGCTACTAAAATAAGAAACTAAGTGAAACATGTGATCCTTAATCAGAGAATCTTGAAAATGAGGTAATGTTGACAACAAAAACATAAACACGATCCAAGGAACAGATTTTTTCATCCCTAAGATCAAAGAACCAGGCCATCAAAAACATCATCCTCCTATGTCAAAAATCACAAGTAGAATTGGATTGGAAGTATTCAGATCTCAGACACAAGCAGGTAGGACATGCATCCTTCTAAAATCAGTACTCTGTTCCATTACACTTCCATACATAAATAATTTCCTTGTTTTCCCCAACAAATTCACAAATAAGGTGGGGGAATAATGAAGAGAAAGTGAGTATTAAAAACATCATGATGCAGTTGGTCTGAGATCTCACTTCAACTGGTGGTTTAGAAATAAAAAACAATCAAGCAATTGTCACATTGTTAAAATTCAAATCGGTGGAGTTCCTTATTCCAATTGAGTTTGGGGATCATTTTCGGGACAAAAATAGTTCTTGTTAAGCAGACATACTATAACAAAGCTCTAATTATTTCAACTACATTGTTCTAATTATTTCTTAAACAAGAAGAATAAGATGAAGTGTTATCCAATGAGCTAATTCCCCTCAATATTAAACAAAGCTCAGCAATCCACAGTTCACCAAGGGAGAACGAAAATCTCTGTTTGCAAAAAAAAAAGGTACCATCAAGCCTAGTCAAGTGAAAACGCCAACCTCATGCCATCGAGAAATTGCAGAAAAATCTAGTACCCGAAAAAAAAATAGAATAAAATTTAAAAATGGAAAAAGAAAGGGAAGTGAAAGGCATTCAGAAACCCCAGGCACATTCCACTTCATGTATCTGTTCTCAAGTCTCATTGCCAACAAACCCCAGAACTATATGAAACCCTAGATTAGTCTAAGTTTTAACACTTACCAAGTCTCACGGTAACCCTAGGAAAAACGGAGACGACGAGAGTGCCAAAGAAAGAAAGAGAGAGAGTGAGAGAGAGCAGAATGGGACAGAGCAAGCGAGGGCGAGAGAGAGAGCAGAGAGGTACAGAGTAAGCGATAGGGGGAGAGAGCGAGTGAGCGAGAGGGAGAGAGAGTATACCTGCAGGTTCGAGCAGCGACAGGGACGACGGTTGTCTGCTTGAGACGATGGAGTCGCTAGCCCTTCTCGTGCCTTTCAACTGAGGCCCGATGGTTTGGATACTGAATGAAATCCAGGTTATTTATATCGGGGGTAGAATCGCTAGGTTCAACGTTGAATTAACCAATAGTGCCTCACTCATGAATGACTAAACCCTTTAGTACATATTGTGGAATCATGTCTCTTCTTAACGATCATTACTATACAGCTAGGGTTGAAATAGGGTCGGAATCGACTGAGTTTCTCAAAATCCTATTCCAATCTTAGGTCCTCAAAATTCAACTTAGCCAATCTAACCATGTCAAATCTGTGTTCAAACCCAATCTTATTTGATTCATGCCAACCCAATCCGACCCTAAATGACCATGTCATGGCCGAATTGGGTCGGGTTGGGTGGGGCTGACCTTAGCTTCTGTAATGGTTCGATTAATCTTGATTGACCTATTTTTGCCATTTTATATCCTATATATGTAGAAAAATAAAATACCAATAGAAACCTTAAATTCTAATATAAAAATTCAGAATTAAAATTCGGTCTAGGTTGGATCGAATTGGACTAGACTAAGACCTCAACCCTAGTCCGACCCAACTTTGACCCAGGGTTGAGGTTTTTCAACCCCTAACCCGCCCTCAAGGTCAAAAAATTTGGGCTACTATCTATTAGGTTTCAGGGCGAGCCAAGTTGGGTTCGGATTGTCATGGCCAAACTTTCACCACTAAATTTACAACCCAATAGAGGAACACCCAAATAAATAAAGAATCACGATTCCACAAAAATACATTCTATGGAATTACGCAACCAAACACCACCTAAAGATCTCAGTTGTCAGTTGTCACGTATATGTGTTGGAATAGTGGCATATTGGATTTTGCCATGGGCCGTCTTGGAATTTTGGGTCTTCAGGGGCAATATCAAGCCATCTACAGTTACAGAAGCGGCCAGTTTTCGGGCAAGAGAAACACGGAGCCTCGTCATGGAAGGGCTCCTCCTAACTAACCCAGTAACATTTCCCGCCAGAAAAACATCTCCCAATCTTCAACTTCACCATCCACTTCCAAACCCTCTCAACTGCTTCATCAAAACAAAGATATCATCAGTAGCATCTTCACTGATTGAGATCCAAACTAACACCAATCAGCAAACCAATCCCTTCAAATCTCCGTCCAGAAAACGGAGATTTCTGAAGAAGGATGCATTCCCGTTGTCCTTACCCCTCCACACAAAGAACCCACATATCATCTATGAAGACATCAAGAGATTTGCTCGGCAAGGCAAGCTCAAGGAGGCCCTCACCATCTTGGATTACTTGGACCAGCAAGGCATCCCAGTTAACGCAACCACTTTCTCTTCGCTCATTGCGGCTTGTGTTCGATCAAAGTCTCTCGTTGAAGGTAGGCAAGTCCATGCCTTTATCAGGATAAATGAGATGGAGGACAACGATTTCCTTCGGACCAAACTGGTTCACATGTACACATCATGCGGCTCTATTGAAGACGCGAAGAGGGTCTTCCATGACCTCCCACATGGGAGTGTCTATCCATGGAATGCCTTACTCAGAGGCAATGTTGTTAGAGGCGGGCGGCAATACCGTGAAGTACTCACTGTGTATACGAAAATGCGAGAGCTGGGAGTTGAATTGAACGTCTACACCTTCTCTTGTTTGCTGAAGAGCTTTGCGGGTTCCACTGCACTCACCCAGGGGATGAAGACTCATGCCCTTTTGATCAAGAATGGGTTTGCTAGTGGCTCCATTATTCTTCAGACTAGTTTAATCGATATGTACTTCAAATGCGGCAAGATTAAGCTGGCGCGCCAAGTGTTTGAGGAAATTCCGGAGAAAGATGTTGTCATGTGGGGAGCGATGATTGCAGGTTTTGCACATAATAGGTTGCAAAGGGATGCAGTGACATATTCAAGGGAGATGATAAGGCAGGGGATTGAACCGAATTCAGCTATTCTGACGATGATCCTCCCTGTGATAGGAGAATTATGGGCCCGGAAATTGGGCCGGGAAGTTCACGGGTATGTGATAAAGACAAAGGATTATGCAAAGCATTTGTTCATTCGGTCTGCGTTGATTGATATGTATTGCAAGTGTGGAGATATGGATTCAGGAAGGCAGGTCTTCTACAGCTCAATGGAAAGGAATGCTGTTTCTTGGACTGCACTTATGTCAGGTTATGTATCAAATGGGAGGCTTGAGCAAGCTTTGAGGTCTATAGTTTGGATGCAGCAAGAAGGTGTGAAGCCCGATGTCGTGACAATTGCAACTGTTCTTCCTGTTTGTGCAAAGCTGAAAGCTCTAAAACAAGGGAAAGAGATTCATGGATATTTGGTGAAGAATTGTTTTCTTCCCAATGTGTCTTTAATTACCTCTTTAATAGGTTTGTACTCTAAGTGTGGTGGTCTAGAAAATTGTCGCAAGTTGTTTGATGGAATGGAAAAGAGGAATGTGATCTCATGGACAGCAATGATAGACGCTTACTTGAGTAACCACTGTCTTCATGAAGCACTGGAGGTATTTCGGTCCATGCAGCTTTCTAAGCATAGGCCGGATTCCGTTGCTGTAGCAAGGATTCTTAGTGCTTGTGGTGAACTGGGGAATTTGAAACTTGGGAAAGAGTTACATGGGTATGTCTTAAAGAGAGATTTTGAATTGATCCCCTTTATTAGTGCAGAGATTGTGAAAATGTATGGCAAGTGTCGAGTAATTGAGAAAGCAAAGCTGGTGTTTAATGCAATGCCTTCTAAAGGATCCATGATGTGGACTGCAATTATAGAGGTATATGGATGTAACAATATATATAGAGGTGCACTCAATCTCTTTAATCAAATGACATCCGATGGTTTCAGTCCAAACAAGTACACTTTTGATGTGGTCTTATCTATTTGTGGTCAAGCTGGATTTGCTGATGAGGCTTGCAAAATATTTAATTGTATGACACGGAGGTACAATATCAAGCCATCGGAAGAACATTTTTCCATCATAATTGAACTTCTTAGACGTACAGGATGGTCTGAGGAAGCCCAAAGATTTATCCGTATGAAATCCCCTGGGGCATGAGGAGGGAAGGGCCAATTTATTACTCATTCACTTTACTCAGTAAGCTTCTAAAAACTCTTTTGACCTTATACATTAAAGGATTCATTTATAAATATAATATTCTTTTTTTAACTGTATGTATCATGGGAATCTTTCAGTAATAAGAAAAAGTGGGCAGAAGGTGAATTGTGGTTTAAAGTGCAAGGTGATTTTTGAATTATATTGCACCCTCTCTCCTTTGCTCCCCTAGTGCCATCCTTGCTGCCCTAAAAAGTAGAAGAATGAGTTAGTTTCCTCATACTTGGAATATCCATATGGTTTCTGAAGATCTTTACTTGACAGAAAATGTTTCTTCTACAATAAGGTGATCTAACGGATAGGCTCCAAATCCCTAGCCTTCCTTTCTGGTCTGGTAAAACACACAATTTTCCTCCACTTCCCCCCCCCCCCTTTTTTTTTTTTTTTTTGTTACCCTTATGATGAATTATCTTTACCTCGTTCTTTGCAGGTACAGCAGCCTTATGAGGGAACAGATTGATTTTGAGTTTCAAATGGACTTTCTTGAAATTATGAAGAGTATATCAAAAATGATTTGAGATGGTAATGCTTATTCGAATGTGTTGATTGGGTTGGGTGAAGTTAATGGAGAAACTAACACTGACAAGAATTTTGGTGACATTCACTCTTTTTGTTTAGAGTTTGAGAATTCTGAGTTAGAGATTCTTGCTGAAAACAAGGGTGAATCCTGGATCCCAGATGATAATGAACATTTTGAAGAGCCCCAGTGAAAGAAAAATACCAGAAGGAAAGACTAATATATCTTGCCAAAACCAATGGATGCCCATGGTAAAGGTATTCTTTGCTCCCCATCAAATTTCTAATTATAGTTTCTAGAAATTAAATGGCATGCCAAACTGGGTTTAACCCGAATCAGCCACCTTTCCAATTCCATATTTCCTTTCCTGGTTGTCATTAAAACCCCTTAAACTGGAAAAATCTTACCCAGAGCGCTTCCGAGATGGGGTTTTTAAACTGTGGTTTAGTGGTTTGCTTAGCCTTGGAAATTTTCACCAGATCTCTACAGAAAATCAAGTGGGAAATTTTGATTATGAAGCAGGAAATGGTGAAAACCAATTGTAGGGTTGGACAGGACTAGCTTAGGTTACAGGTTTTTTTTTCATATGTAAATACAGCATTTGTAGGGTTGGTTATCTTTGTTGATTAAGAGGAACATGACATGCTTTCCCAATCCTCTAGATTAATATGCACTCTTTCTTATCTCCTGTTCCATTGTTTTTAGCTATGGAGATTTTCATTCAAGTTCTTAAAGCTCAATGTTCCAAGAGGGTCCAGTCTAATCTGTTTCTTTCATATGATGTGGGTGCAGGTCCTTGTTGATGGAATTTATTTCTGAGGCATATTCCGGAAGAGATGAGCAAAAATGACCGCTGCTACTTTGTTTCAAAGATGATGATTCTGGTTAAATTAGCCCCAAGCATATAGCATTATAAAAAGCACTCCCTATTTCCATTTCGAGAGCCTATACACTGACAAGGTATTTGCATGGGATTGTCTCAATGGAAAGCCCTGCCTATTCTATTTTGAGAACCTTTATACTTTCAAGGCATGTGCATGAAGATTGTCTCAATGGTCTCATTCAAAAGGTTTTTTAAATATGGTTAAGGATTGAAAGCTAAGCAGGTAAAATTACCTATGCATTGATGATTAGCATGCTTACTGGAGAATCATTTGGCCAATTCTCTCTCTTAACATCCTTGCTGCTTGTGAGAGAGATTAAGCATCTGAAGCCTTCTCATGTCTGCTTCCTTTCAATTGGTCTGGCTCCAAGAGTTGGAGGATGATTGCTGAGGTACTCAATTATCTCAATAGTGTATGCAAGAGGCTTGTTGATTTACCACAACTTTGATTTTTGGTTTGCTCTATGGTGTTTGAAGTCTATTTTGAGGTATAAATAGTGTTCGGGACCCCAAAATCAAAATAAAAGTGAAGTTTTGATGACCAAGCTGGTTGGGAGTTGGACTAGACTTGAGCTTCCAGGAGCAACCACTAAGCTGAAGCCTAGATAAGTTAACTTGGTTGTTGGCTATTGAACCAGATTAGTTTCAAGCCCTTCAGAACACATATGTATGTAATTACAAGAAAAAATTCAAGAAACTAATTAAACACTTCTTCTTTACCTGAAATCAATGAATCTGTATATAACAAACAAAGCCAAAGATCGATGAAAAGAATTGTATTGATTGAATTAACTGTTTTGGTTCAGAATCAGTCATGATTGATCTCAATTTTGGTTGATCTGACTCAGCCTAATTTTGGTCCAAAAGCCTAGAGTTGTTGAATTTAATTCAAATCTGAGGGTTGATTTTAGGGTTTTTTTTTTTCAACCAACTCATTCAATCCCCGATACCATGTTTTGAAACCTTGCTGGTAATAAGATCAAATCAAATGTAAAGCTGGTTTCAAGTCCTTGGAAGGGGGGAAATAAAGGGAAAGGAAAGTGAGATTAAATTGAAACTAATATAGAAATCTTTGTGATTAGTCCTTAACATGATTGCTTATTTAATTCCTAATTGTTTCAAATTGAGTTATTAAATTTTATTACATTTTGCATTCTGAGTTTCATATATTTAAGAAAGAAAATAAAGATTCCACTAAATAGGAGCTATCTTGAGTTCATCAGTTCCTTTGGGACTTATGAGGGAAACCTTTACCATGCCATTCATAATCTCCATAAATAAAATACTTGAACACTTCCGAAAAGGGAAGGAGAACGTGAAACATTGACTAAAGCTGGGTTCACCTTCAACACCTTTAAGGTCTTTGATCTAAGCTAGCTTGATTACAAGAGTTCAGGTGAAAATCAAAGGAGAGAATACAAAGACTGAAGCCCCTCATATCTAGAAAGCACAAAATTGTCACCGATGGAGCTTTCAAAGAAAGAGCTGAAAGGCAAGGGAGGATTGCTGAAGCAGTAACCCACTCCTCTCCCCTCACATGTCCTCTCTTGTTAGTTAACAGAGATCAGATCTCGTATATATGTACTTGCAAGTATTTTTTTCAACAAAAATATTTTTCTTGACCCATCAATGAATCCATAACAAGCAAAAGAACAAGACAGCAAAATAATTGATGAATAGAATCCATCCGCAGTTTGGTGCGTATTCCATAACAACAACAACCACCACCACCATCACTCAACTGATCTGCACATTTTTTAGTATTTGCATGGGCACCTCACCCATGCATTGATGGTCAAATTAGGTGTAGGTGGGCTGAGTGAAAGTCACAGTGAAGGATCTGGTGGAGGATAAGCTGGACATCTCTTAACAACAAAGAAACGGAGACCCCTGGTGGAAGGATCCAGCTCCTTTCCATAGAGCCTAGAGACCAAAAAGTGATTTCACAATTGAAAGGACTTTCCATCAGGTCACTCTTTGGTCCCTGGACTTTATGAAAAGGAATCCTATCCTTAATGGAATGGTCCCGGCACATTCCAATCACATCATCTTTCTAAAGATTTCTCCTCCTCACGAACTCTGGAATCCAATGCAGCCCAAGCTTGTAAAAACTGTTTTAAGTGTGGCCAAGGGTCCTTTATTACTTGAAATTTAAAAGAGTTGTTATAATTTTGAACAATTTAATCTAAAGTAATGTGATAAAAATGTGGTTAAGTTAGTTTTGATCTAAACAGGATAAAGCGGTAAGCATAAGATAAGAAGATTAGGTAGTACTTTGCAGTAGGAAAGAAGGTGGAATCGATTGCGCTAAGCTTCTTGTGTCTATTAATCTCTACCCAAAAAAAAAATTTTTAGGTAAGGATTTAATAATTTTTTCTTCTTTCTACTTTCTACTACTTTCTATCATCAAATTCTTCTACTACAAAAAAATAAAAAAACTAAATTCTACCAAAAGAAAAGAAAAATAAAATAAAATAAAATAAACAGAGGAGGAGAGAGAGAGAACTGGAAAGACAAAAGTACCCTTAAAAGCTCTCAAAAGACCAATTAGATCCTGCATCCCTTCTTGAGGTGTTTTCTCACAATTCACTTATTCAAGAATTCCTTTTGTGCTAACCAGAAGCAGTGCAGTTGAAAAACCCTAAAATCGTCTTAACTTTGTTGAAAATATTCCTAGCAAATCCTTCCTTCTTGTTTCTCACAGTTCGAGGTCTTGACTCGATTTCTTCTATATCTACCTTTACCTGTTCGACGAATTTCCCCACTGAAGCTCCAGTCTTTTCGAACGCCTTCACGAGCGCTGGATAAAGCCACTCCATTGCCATCATAAATTTTTTCGATTTGTTGGCCGTAGCAGAGGAAGAGGAGAGAGACCCGTTTCTCACAAGAAATCCAACATTTGCGAGACCATCCATATAAGCCTTAGAAGCCATTAGAATAAACTGTGCACGCTCACGAAAATGTGCTGCAACGAAGTCTTCAAAATGCATTGGAGGCTTCCGTAGCAAGTGCCACATTGTCTTGCAAGATAATGCGAATATGTTCTCACTGTAAATCAATGACCTCTTGTCCCAATCGATACCAGGCAGGATTCCATGACCAGGCTCGTTAAAGTAAGGTTCCTCAGTTAGAACAAGAGCTTGGATTGAGAGGAGTACCTGTAGAACTGTTGATTCAGATGGGTTCCATCTCTCATCCTTCTTTCCAGGCCAAGTATTTAGAAGGCTTAAACACACAGTCCCGCCTGCATATAAATTGGGATTAATGCGGAGACCAAAAGAGTGGTAGTGAACTGCTGGTGGTTGAGAAGGGTAATCAGCTGGGAAAAGGAAATCGAAGAAGAAGAGTCCATCATGGTAAGGAGTCCCAGATGCTCCAATGATTACGGCTCTTAAAAGATCAATTCTTCCTTCATAGACTCGAACGTAGATCGATTTGGGTAAGTTTTCCTCAAGGATCTTCCACTCACGCATGATTCTCTTGCTAGTCTGATTGATAAAGCTGTTGACTTTCTTGCTTGGAAGATTTGATTTGGTGAAGTGATGATCTGAGTAGTCTCCAACAACGATATCAAATTGTTTGAATTCCTCCTTTTCTTCTTCGATCTCTATAATCTCTCGTGACCCACTTGCGTCTTCCATCTCCTCGATAAATTGGTTTACTCGAATGAGTAATTGAGTAACAAATTCAATCAATCCCCCGAACTCTTCACCTCTACTCTGTTCTTACTCACAACAAACTCCTCACCTCTACTCTGTTCTTACTCACAATAAACCATGGAAATTGGGAAAAGTTTTGTTCATTCCAATAACATGAGGAGGTGAATAACTAGATGAGAGGTATTTATGGCGGATAACCGGATGAGAGGTATAGATATTTATGGGGTAATTATGAATTTTTGTTACCTGAAACAATTGGGTTTGACTTGGTTTTAGACTTTCATATGGGTCTATTTCTTGGTATTGATGTGGGTATCGGTATCCGTAAGCATCATTACTTATGGTGATTTTGTCTTTTGCTTTTTCAGAAAAAGTATATTTTTTTAATTATTTTATCCTTAAAAAAACTGTTTTACCTCTTAAATAATATGGATAATTGATCTGATTTAGTAAGGAATCAAGGATTAGTCTCATCTAATACTGATATGATACGATTAATCATACTATATAAATACTTGAAACTATGAACTCTGGTTTGAAAAGATCGGTATTTTTTAAGGGTGTCAGATTCGATTCAACATACAAAATCAAAGGAACACATTTTAAGAATTAAAATCGAATTGATTTTATATTAAATTTAGCTCCTAAAAATTTTAAGTGTTTCACAGCTAACTTTATACATTTTTCATCAATTAAAAAAAAAAATCAAAAGAATGAAATGTATTAGGCAACTTCGGACTTGTCAGTTGTCACCATTATTGGAGTGAGAGAGATAACAAGTCTTTTTTTTTAGTAGAAGAGAGAGATAACAAGTCAAGAAGGTAGTTTGTTGGGGACCAATAAGCTCTGAGAAAAAGGGGGACTTTCTCACTTACCCTATGGGCTTTAAGAGCAAATATGAACGGTAAGGCCGCTAGGCAGTTCCTATCTGTTAATTGACCAATTCAATGGCAAATTACCCACATTACCTCAAAATAACAAAATAAATAAATAAAAATAAAAATAGAAAACAAAACAGAGTTTCCTGTCTAGGAGTACAGACAGGAATACACAATGAATGCCTTTAAAAGGAACTATTACAGAGAGAATTTCAGGGGAGATGATGAGAGACATAACAAAGCACTAGCATAGCACATATCAGATGTTTTATTTCGTGGGAAAAAGAACCATGTCACCTTGACACAGGGCGTGGAAAGAACATGCGTTGAGCCTAGAGCACTGAAAATACTGTGCCCCCCCTCATTGGTCTTGCCAGTTGTTTTTCTTGCTCCAACAGGAAAGGGTTCTTTTACCCCAATTTTAAATTTGGGAAAAGCTTTTCTAAATCGATGATATATCATACATGTAGAGATATGTAATTATTTATTTATTTTTCTCTTCTTAAAAAGAAATCAATGCATCTAGTGTAAGGTAGACTGTTGGTTCAGAAAACCTTACCTTTTATTTTTGGTACAGCTATTTTAACCTAATTTCCATTAGTTTGGAATACAATGGAGAAATTTTATGATGGATCTCTTAGTTGAGATGGCCTGAAATTTGGTATTCAAGCATGGGACTGCCTAAAATGACACTTGTGCATATAGAACTTTTAACCTTTTGATTGCCACTTCAGTTTTTGAAGTTGAGGCCAAGATAAAAAAAATGGTTTTCAAAAGTAATTTGAAAGTTACTATTTCTTGCAATTTTCGAATTAATATGTGAGATTAATAAGATCGATTTACTCTCATTGAGAAAAATTATGTTACACTAAAGAGCAAAAAATAAAGTTACAAATTATTTGACACCTCAAAGGATGTCAATAAGAAAAATCCCTTCAAGTAGTCTAAACTGAATTGTGTGGTGAACAAGATGGCAGAAGGGAGCATATGTTACAAACAATTATAGGTTATGTGTGCGGTGAGGTAGGGGCAAAAATGGTATGATGGAAACTACACACTACCAATGTATAAATTTGTAATTATGTATATAATTAAATAAAAACTAATTATATCAAAGTGCAACTTCTTGTCACCAAAGTGATGAAAAAGTTGTAGTTTTCTTTTGATTGTTGTCTTATTCAAAAAGTTATATAATGCATGATTTAATGTATAGGTAAAAAAGGATTTTCAAAAAATTGAAAACTATTTAATATTTTAATGTAGTATTTAATTCATTTTTTATGTGAAAAAGAATTATTTACCCTAATTGTAAGAAAAAAAATTGTCTTATATTTAAGTTTTATTTTTATGCAACAGCTTTTTCATTGGGCTTTCTATGCATTTATTATGAATGAAGAGGAGCATATTCGAAATGATTTATTTTCATCACAAAATAAGTATTCATAGAACTAATGTTTGTTCACTTCAATCAATGTGAAGTTGCGTATAAATATCTCAAGGTAATGTTACATTTTACATGATATCATGGAAGTCTATGGAGTTGTGTTTTGCAAGATAACATTGAGATATGGGAGGAAACCAACAAACATATATTGATTATGTATGATTCAAGTGATCTCCTCAACCCAAATCAGTAATTGGACAACTTGGTTTATCAAGAAGTTCAATCAATTTATTTTTAGATGGAAAGAAATTCAATCAATTCAATCAGAATAAAATTGATATCACTCTTTTCATGGGAATTGGGAAAATCTCAGGTCACTAGGATAACCATGAGGTAATTTTGTAGTTCATTAAGTGTTTGAGATACAAGAGACTTCATAAAACAGAACAATTAACAGAAACTTTTATGAATTAAGTTTAATTGGTCATGTTCTCTTGATGTTGAGTCATTGGTTTCAAAGTCTTATATTATGAAAGAAAGTCTAGACACCAGCTGCAGAAAGACCATGCTGACCCTGTTGCCAATCTTTAGTGGTGTGAGGATCTTCCACTTAGGCATGATTCTCTTGCCTGTCTCAAGGATAAAGCTGTGGCCTTTTCTTGCATGCAAGATTTGATTTGGTGAAGTGATGATCTGAGTAGTCTCCAACGATATCAAATTGTTTGAATTCCTTCTTTTGTTCTTTGATCTCTATAATCTCTTGTGACCTACTTGACTCTTCATCTATACTCTGTTCTTATTCACAATAAACCATGGAAATTGGGAAAGGTTCAATTCACTCCAATAACATGAGGAAGCAGATAATCGAATGAGAGGTATTTATGGCGGATAATTGGATGAGAGGTATAGATATTTTTGGGGTAATAATGAATTTTTGTTGGCTGAAACCATTGGGTTTGACTTGGTTTTATACTCTTTATATGAGTCTGGTTTGAAAGACGTGCATTTTATGAGAATGTCAATTGATTCGTTTCAAGATACAAAATGTAATGATAAGAACTAAATTGAATCGGGAATAGGAACATATTTTAGAAATTAAAATCCAATTGATTCGTTTTGAACTAATTTTAATTTAATTTAATATTAAGTTTAAGTCTTATTTTAAGTGTTTCACAGCTAAAAAGATCAGAAGAAGAATTTCTTAGGCAACTTCATTCTTGTAGTTATCACCATTATTGCAGAGGGAGAGAGAGGTAACAAGTAAAAAAGGTGGTTTGTTGGGGACCAAGATCTTTAAGAAAAAGGGGGACTTACCCTAAGAGCTTTAAAAGCAAATATGAACGGGCAAGGCTGCTAGGCAGCTCCTATCCGTTAATTGACCAATTCAATGGCAAATTACCCATATTACTTTAAAATAATAAAATAAATAAATAAAAATAAAAATAAAAATAGAAAACAAAACGAGAGTTTCCTTTTTGGGAGTATAGACCAGAAATACCCAATGAATGCCTCCAAAACGAATTATTTTAGTGCAGAGAGATCATTTCAGGGCGGAGGATGAGAGACATAGCAGAGCATTAGCATAGTGCATATCAGATGCTCTATTTTGTGGGAAAAAGAACTATGTCTGGCTAGTACAAGAAACACCCAGACATTAGGGCGTGGAAAGAACATGCACTGTGCCTAGGGCGCTGAAAATACTACACCCCTTCATTGGTCCTGCCGTTTGTATTTCTTGATCCAATAGGAGAGGGTTCTTTTGCCCCAGTTTTAAAAATGGGAAAATATTTTCTAAATTAACAATGTATCCTAGGTCAAGAGATATGTAATTATTTATTTATTTTTCACTTCTTAAAAGGAAATCAATGTATCTAGCGTAAGGTAGACTATTGGTTCAGAAAACCTTACCTTTTATTTTCGGTACAACTATTTTAACCTAATTTCCATTAGTTTGGAATAAAATGGAGAAATTTTAATGGAGAAAATTTATGATGGATCACTTACTTAAGTGGTTCAATTTTTATGATTTTTGTTAAATAAAGAAATTTTAATGGAGAAAATTGGTTTTTATTAATGATTTTGTTAAGTAGGTAAAAATCAAAAACAAAAATGATAACAAAGAGGGCCTTAGTTGAGATGGTCTGAATTTGGTATTCAAGCATGGGACTGCCTAAAATGACACTTGTGCATATAGAACTTTTAACCTTAATTTTGATTGCCACTTTGGTGTTTTAAGTTGAGGTGTCAAGACTAAAAAAAAAAAAAAGTTTCAAAAATAATTTGAAAGTTACTGTTTCTTGCACATTTTCGAATTCATATGTGAGAAAATAAGATCGATTTACTCTGATTGAAAAAAATTATGTTATACTAAAGAGCAAAAAATAAAGTTACAAATTATTTGACACCTCGAAGGATGTCAATAAGAAAAATCCCTTCAAGTAGTCTAAACAGAAGTGCATGGTGAACAAGATAGCAGAGGGGAGCAGATGTTACAAACAATTATAGGTTATGTGTGCAATGAGGTAGGGGCAAAAATGGTATGATGGAAGCTTTTATGATTAGTTATCTACACACAACTAATGTTTAAATTTGTAATTATGTATATAATTAAATAAAAACTAATTAAATCAAAGTGCAACTTCTTGTCACCAAAGTGATGAAAAAGTTGTAGCTTCCTTTTAATTGTTCCTTGTCTTATTCAAAAAGTTATATAATACATTATTCAACGGATTGGTAAAAAAGGATTTTCAAAAAATTGAAAGTTATTTCATGTTGTATTTAAATCAATTTTTATGTGAAATAGAATTATTTACCCTAATTGCAAAAAAAAAATGTGTTATCTTAGAAGGGCAAATAAGTTTTAAGTTTCTTAGTTCACTACTTCGGTTACAACAAAAATTTTCCTTTCCCTATACATTATAGGGCAATTATATTTAACTTGTATTGTGTATCTTTTGTTTTTATGCAATACTTATTTCATTGGGCCTTTCTAGACATTTATTATGAATGAGGTGATGCATATTCGAAATGATTTATTTTCATCACAAAATAAATATTCATAGAACTAATCTTTGTTCACTTCAATCAATATGAAGTTGCCTATAAATACCTCAATCCAATGTTACATTTTACATGATATTTATGGAAGTCTATAGGTGTGATTTTTGCAACATAACATGAGACATGGGAGGAAACCAACAAACAACTATTGATTATGTATCCTCTGAATGGCATCAAACAGCTACGGGTTCTAAACCTTCTCAATTAAAAGATCGATTAAGCCACCCATATTGGATTCTAGTAACTCCTGGTTTACTCATCTTGGTTATCATAGTAAAAGAAATTCACTATGGATGTGCTTGCCCAGTGACCATCATCCCTTTTTCAATGAGTAAAAACTCAAATTCTCAATTTCAAAACCTTTTAAATAGCATTAAAATACTGTTGTAATGGATGTAAATCATGGCCCATTTGAGTCTTGATTCAAATCATATCCTCAACCCAGATCAGTAATTGGACAACCTGGTTTACCCAGAAGTTCAATCAATTTTTTTTAGATGGAAAGAAATTCAATCAATTGAATCAAAGTAAAATTGTTACCACTGTTTCCATGGGAATTGGAAAATCTCAGGTCACTTTGATAACGATGAGGTATTTATGGAGTTCATTATGTGTTTAAGATAAAAGAAATTTCATAAAACAAAACACTTAACAGAAACTGTTATTAATTAAGTTTACTTGGGCTGTGTTTGGTATGAATTATGGACCAGGAACACATTCTGAACTATTAAAAACATTGTTTGGTAAGCATTCCATTCTCAAAACTCTAGAACACGGCCAAGAATGCAGCCCTAATGAAAATAAATCTGCCACTAATCTTATGAAAGACACCTTCTCTCCCAAAGAATTGTGTCTCATTCTTACAAATCTCCAAAAACTATTTTCTTTCTCTCTCTAAAAACCACTTTTCTCTCCCCAAATCTCTCTTTTTCTCCTTCTTAAGATCTTCTCTCGAATCCAAAATCCTAGAATCTTCTCTTTTCCTCGCCATCTTTACAGGTTTGATGTAAGCAATACTAATTAAGGAACCAATCAAAATTTTATTTTTTTATTTGTGAGTTATTGATGTAATATTGTCTGGGATTTTCACCAAAAAGATTCTGCCGATAAGATGTTTGATAAAATGTCTGAGCGTTCTCACATAAAAAATGCATTTTAAATAAACATTTTATCCAAACAATGTTCTCATTCTCACTTAAGAACACATTCTGTATTTCAGAATGGAAATGTACATTCTCATAATGGGAATGCATACCAAACACAGCCTTGATCTTGGGTTTGGTCACCACCTTAGAGATTAATCTCTAGTTGGGGTGACTTCGGTGTTTATATATATATATATATATATATATTTTGGTAATATTACCTTGTAAGCATTATATCATCATACATATCAACCAGTCAATTTTTAGATGAAATTTGATGATAGAAGTGAAAAGGTTCAATATGAAAGATGACCAACCTAATAAGGTAGAATAACTTCATTTAAAAAACTAATAGGGCGAGAGAGGTCAAGGAAGGAAAGGAAAGAAATAAATACAAGGAAGCGCAGCATAAGTTACACTCATTATTAAAAATCATATGTGACATTTTATATTTTGTCCAAGGGTGAGCTCTATGCATAATTGCCTAGACATTGGGGCGTGTGTCCAGGGGCAATGTCGTCATCATGCACCCCTATGTCTATGTTGCAGGAGTCATTCCCGGATTGAAAACTTTGTCCTTGAAGGAAAAAGGTTGGGTATACATACGCAGATTTGTGTCTATCTGTCTCTTCCTCTCATTGAAAAAATCACCTATGATTCTCTCATCTCACCCCTCCGGCCCTCCTAATATTGGTTGAGTTGTTAGCTCCAAGAAAGTTGGTAGCATGCCTAACCTCCTCCCTTATTTTATTTATGGGAGAAATCTCTTGAAACACGACAATGTATTTGCACACCTCCGCATATATAATTATTTATTGGTATAATATTAGTTAACAAAACCTTTGCTCTCCATCATTTTTGATACTTGCTATTTTAACTTAATCTCCATTGGTTTAGTTTAGAGGACTTAGTTGAGATGGTCTAGAATTTGATATTCAAACATGGTACTCCAAATGAAACCTATAAAAATGTATTTAAAACTTGTAACCTTCTTTTGATTGTCCACTATATTATTTATCCTTATGTAGTATCAAAACAATAATTATCTCGCACATTTTTCGAATTCATATGTGGAATATTAAAATTTATCCTCATTGAAAAGCAATTTATGTTATTAAAAAAAAAAAAATCCTCAATGGTTGTCAAAAGAAAATCCCGAAAATGGTATTACATATTAGGTTATAAATTTATATAATCATGATTATATAATGGCCAATTGCTAACCACGTCAAGCATGGTTAAAAGGGATCGGTATTGGATATGATATCAGTGTTGGTTCATACTGATCCAGATTAGATATTGATCGAGATTGGCACGTATCGGTTTTTATCGGATAGATTTGCCACCGTTTTGTTCCTAAAAAATCGTATTTTTTTTACCTTTTAACCTTTGGTCCGTATCGATACATCGACATAGGAACAACTAAGAATTGATATCAGCTCCTATCGATATCAATATGGATCGGCTTCTGCGAAGACCAATATGAGTTTTTTTACTCTAATAGGAAAGTTACCCGAGAATGATTCGCCCACCCTTCTAGGGGTAAGGGTCATTATTACTCCCCTACTTAGAGGTTGAAACTAACCCTCCCCTTATAAATTATAGGACAAAGTTTTCCTTCACCGGTGGCTAAATGATAGATCGTTTTAGATATGATCACCTTCTCTCCCCTATTGATTGCGATTTTGCTGTTTTATCCGCTATTTATCCCACTGCCACAATGACTCACGGTGAAGGAAACTTGGCTGGATTCGTTTTTTTTTTTTTTTTTGGTAAGATAAGATTTAATTATAGAATAGAATGTAGAGATCAACTGCCCTAAACAAGTCACCTATCCTCAAGCCTATGATGAAATTTTTTACATTTAGTCATCCCTACATCTACACACACCTCTAATGCTTGAGTCTGTGATTCAGTATATGACCAATAAAAAAAATTTATATCAAGGTGCATCTTCTTGTGATCGAAGTGGTCAAGTAAGGAGTTGTAACTTTCTTTTAATTGTTCCTCGTCTTATAATATTTAATGTAGGGGCAAAAAAATATTTTTAAGAAATAAAAAAAGTTATTTAATATAGTATTTTAAAAGGACAAAAAGATAAGGTTACAGCTTTTAAATTCACTACTTTGGTTACAATGAGATTTTTCCTTTCCATTATAGGGAAATTAGATTTGTCCCCCTTGTGTGTTTATTTTTATGCAACACTATTTTCATTGGACTTTTCTAAACATTTATTATGCATGAGGTTGAGGTGCATATTTTGAATGATTTATTTTCATCACAAAATAAGTGTTCATAGAACTGATCCTTTGTTCATTTCAATCAATAAGAAGTTGCCTATTAATATTCCATAATTACATTTTACATATCATGGAAGTATAGAGATGTACAGTTTTCAAGATAACGTTGAGACATGGGAGGAAACCAATAAAAAGGTAAACATATGTAAACAATGGTTATGTGTGCAGTTTGCAAGATAACATTGAGATATGGGAGTAAACCAGTAAAAAGGTAAACATATGTTAATTAACTATGATTATGTGTCTTACTTATTAAGTTCAATTCTAATAATTATGTTTTAATGTTCTGAAGGTTTTGTGTTTAGCTATGCAATTGCATATAAATTCTTTTCCATATGCGACCTGCATGGATGGCAATCTTATTTTATTTATTTTCAGGGAAACTACTTTTAGTTTTTCTCTTTCTTTGCCGGGGATTTTTTTTCCCATCTATTTGAAGAAGTTGGCGCTTCTTTTAAGGTATGTATATTCATTATCCTTCATAAACGCCTTAAGTAGGATATGCTAGTATGAATATTATATTTTAATTCTTCATTTGACTTGGATGCCTTAGTTCATTATCGCAATTAGGTTCAAGACAAACTTGGCTCACCTTATATAACTCTTTTCTCTGAAACAGGTTAGCTTGAATAGGCCAATCTTTGGGAAAAAGATCCTTGCCTATCTGCTGCGTCTCCTCATTGACATTA
>NC_056559.1:31198661-31209312 GCF_013358625.1 Macadamia integrifolia | reverse complement strand
TTTAATAATATTTAACTCAATAAGTATTGTTTCGATTTTATTTTTTGACTTAAGTCAAAATATTACTGTGGGTTGGTTCATTGAGTATTTTATTGACTTTTGTCAACGTCGTGTTAATAGAAATGGTTAAAGTAGTTGAATAGGAGGACCCCTTTACCAAAAAAAAAAAAAGAATAGGAGGACCACTATAACTATAGCCCATGGTAGATTTATCAAGGACGATAAAGATTTATTTGATAATGGATGACTGGTTGCAGGATTTCGAGTTCCATTGTGTTTTTGAGGTCTTTAGAAAATGTGAAAAATATTATTTAATAAATATATATATATATATATATATATATTTTACCTGATAAGTAGAGAGAGGAAGTAGATACGGTCAAAACATGCAAAGTCTTATTTCCTGGCCCATAAAAGTTACTCAAAACACATAGCAACATTATACGTTATTATATGGGGCCTACCATCCAAAACGAAAGGTCTAGGTACAGCCAAGTGGCCGACCAAACAAAACATAGGCTTTATGGTCTTACTGAACTTATTCCAAGTGGGCCAACCAAGAACAAAACAATATGATGTGCTAATCCAAAAGGGTAACAGAATATTAGGATCGTATATTAAAAGGATATGGGCTTAAGTTTTTTTTTTTTTTTTTTTTTTTGTTAAGAATAAATAGGCACATAACAATCAATGGCCCATTAAAACTTGGGCTCCAGAAATCATTTAAGCCCATTAATCCATCCATTTAGACTCTGGGATATTGGTTTTTCTCATTTTCTCTCATGCCCTATGCTCTGATGGTTGAACTTGACCACCTTTGGAATTGTTCCTTCCATTGGCCAACCTGCCATGAATTCCCCCATTGATTATTGTTGATGCTGACTTTGATTCTTCTACATGTGAGACTGGTTAGGCTTCCATTATTATCCATCAAAGTTGGTTTACTTTTGTGGGATTTGATTAGGATTTAACAAGAGTAGAGGTCTAGGCACATGCTATAGGTCTACTCCAACTCCAAGGGCTCCAAGCAGATTTGCAGACGGGAATTAAGTCAACAGAGGCATGGACGGGGAAGGATGGTTGATTTTGTTCCAGAAACCAAGCATTTTTTGTGGCCTTGGGAGGTTTGATAAAAAAATTACTTGAAATTCAACCATATGTTGTGTCATGTTTCAATACTTTTCAGCAATATTTGTGTAGCACAGTAAACTATGTTGCACAAAAAGCCCATGCTTATTAGGAGCTCTCGTGTTTAAGCCTCTTACTATTATCCACTTTCCCTTCCTACCTATTTAAAAAAAAAAAAGTACCAATACTTTTCTATCAAAGTTTCTATTAAGGATAAGTATTTATGATGAAGTTTATACATTTCCTCAAGGATAGGATGAGAGGTCGTAGGAGGAGATATGATAGGTCTGATTGAGTTTATGACTTTGTAGCTTCTCCTTTATCTTTCAATAAAATAAAAAATGCTTCTTTCTTATATTAATTTGATCTTTTATTTTTTTTCATAAAAAAGTATGGGAAAGAGAATCCTGCTGATGTACATAGTTGTACACCAAGACACAGGTAAGTGCGAAAAGACCAAGTTACCTTCCAACCCCTATGCTTTTGCCTAGCCTCCTATTGGCCTAGGTGCTAGCCCATTGGCCGTGCAAGGGGACACAGAGCCTTTGCAAAAAATGTCTTTTTTCTCTTCTTCATCCAATGGCTTTGATATAAAATTTACAAAATCTAGTAATGTCATTGTTTTCATTAAAAAAAAAGGTAATATCATTTTTAATTGAATATATAAAACAAAATGGGACCAGTTTTTTATTAATCAAGATTAAAGAGTATCTCTATAGTCTAGATTGACACTGTGTTTGACATCGTGAAAAGTTATGTGACAATATTGGTTATATGACACATGTCAAATTTCAAATTAATTTAGCCATATATGCTTATGTATTAACATATATCATTGTTTTATCTGTCCATTTTTTCTTGGAATATTATCATTTTTCTAGTTATGTTTTTGAAACTTATTTTTCTACTAGCCACTAGGTCTATCTTGGCTAAAATTAAAAAAACATGAGTTGGGGACCTTCAAGTCCGCCTTTCCAAATGAAAAAAAAAATCAGTTGTATTCAATATATCGTGTGACAAATATTGATGCTTGTATTGAGAAACTCTATACACATATTGGACAAGAAATTTTCATAAAAAAAAAAAAGCAAACCGTGGAAATAAATAATTTTATGGGAAAGATCCCTATCAGGTCATGTAATGCCTCAATAGTTGGGTTGAGACATAAAGGAAGCTAAATGACAACCTCGCTCCTTGTGAAATATGAAAAACCCCTCCCCTATAATTGATGCCCCTACATGGGGGCTCTCATTGGCTCTTCTATATATGCTGCTTGCTTAGAAAACCTTTCTCTAACTTAAAATACCTGAAATGCCAGAACATAGATCTTATGAATTAATCAAATTAATATCAGTGTCGTTATTTGCTAAAGCAATTATCTCGCGGGATGAGATCAAATAGAGGTGATTGGCGGGCAACTAATTGTCCCTATTTAGTTAGGATAAGGCTTTGTTGTTGTGATTATCATTTACTACGTTAGAGAGAGGGAGGGAGAGAGAATGAATTTAAGAGTCTGGAGACCCAGCCAAACCCCAAAGCTATACCTAACATAACCAACGAAATGTTCTCTCTCTCTCCCTTGGCTGCTCCCCCGGTTCTAGCTCTAAAAGGCCCATTCATGGGGGAGCCAAACCCTAGAGCCAAAGCCAACAACGAGCCAGGAAAGTCGGCAACAACACCTGAGATACCTCCACCACCGGCCTCCCGTCCTCAGGTATCTCTCGTCCAACCGTCCAAGAAGAAGAAACAGAAGTCAAGCAAGGTCAGTCGTGTCTTCCGTTCGGTCTTCCGCTCTTTCCCAATTTTGCCAGTCTGCAAGTTCCCCACCCTCTCCGGTAGCTTACCGGACAGCAACCGTATGTCCAGTGGCGCTCGCATCACGGGCACACTCTTCGGATACCGTAAAGGCCGAGTAAGCTTCTCCATGCAGGAGAACCCAAGGTGCCTACCCACGTTGGTGGTGGAGCTAGCCATGCAAACTACTGCATTACAAAGAGAGATGAGCTCCGGAATGGTGAGAATTGCTCTCGAGTGCGAGAAGAGAACGGAGAAGGATAAGATTATGCTTCTAGATGAGCCCTTATGGGCCATGTACTGCAACGGCAAGAAGAGCGGGTATGGGGCAAAGAGAGACGCAACAGATGAGGATCTAAATGTGATGGAGCTCCTTAAGGCTGTGTCAATGGGTGCTGGTGTTTTACCAGGGAACTCGGAGGTTGAGGGTCCTGATGGAGAATTGGCTTACATGAGAGCCCATTTCGAACGTGTTGTGGGATCTAAAGACTCTGAGACCCTTTACATGTTGAGCCCTCAAGGGGATAATAGTCCTGAACTCAGCATTTTCTTTGTAAGGATATAAGAGATTGGAGAAGTACATGTGCGGAAGAGTTGATAGATCCATGTTGCATCTTGGGGTTACCTAGCAGTGGACCACCGTTTCATCTAAAAGCTCGAAGTGTTAAGGAAGGTCAATGTTAACGTATACATCAACAATACCATACAAGGTGAGCTAGCAATGACCCTTGATTACGTGAGAGGAAAGGGAAAGGGTAGGGGTTATGGGGAAAAAAGAATAGATTATAGGGGTTGTTGATGGCTTAGGGTATCCAAGCAGGTGTATCAAATGAGCATTAAGAAACTCTCTCTTTCTCTCTCTCTCTCTCTCTCTCTCTCTCTCTCTCTCTCTCTCTCTCCTCTTTATTTTTCATTGTTGGGTTGATCTAATTGAATCCAACTTTGTATATTTTGTGGAATATGGAAAGCTAACTTTAATTAGAGATTTCATGTAAATGTATGAGCTGAGCCTGAAATCACTTGCCTTCTCAACGATTATAGAATGTGAAATGAAAACGCAGAGTTGCAGAGATACGGAGAAGCTTTGGTGGCTTCATTTTCATGGTTCAAGCACCCCCAGCTGCATTTGTTATGGGGATTCCATGGAACAATGAAAAATAATGGATGCCAATTACGATTTTTGCTGATTCTATGTCATAAATTTAGTTGCTGCCCAAGTTGTAGCCAAGTAGCTATGACCCTATGGCAGCCAAAATAATGGAATCTTAAAAGGCATTTTAGAAAATACAAAAACCTAGGAAGGCATTTGTAAACCCTATGGGAAGTGAATTATTCCATTTCTTTGGTTGCCAAGCTAGGGCTGCAGCTACTACACAAAAATCCTCTACGGGGAGGCAGTGAGCGATAGTGAGGATCCAACGATCGAGGTGCATGCAGGGGCCCTCTAGCCGTTGGATCCTCACTGCCACTCACTGCTCACTGCAGAGGATTTGATGTACCTATTTGGCCACAACTCGGGGAGCAGCCAAATTTTTCCCGAGAAAAAGTGCTATTTAGCTAAATGAGCTGGGAAAAGGGGATGGAACTTTTTGTGTGTAGATGATATCTATAGTTTTATTTATTTTCTAATGTAAGTTTTCAGTAATTTTCATTAGGAAAAAAACAAAAAAAAGGAAAAGTTCTGTAGGTATACTAGCACCTCTGTGCATCTCTTTTCTTTTCACTAGAAATGACCTTGCTACCCACCTATATACGTTGTTAGTTTGTCACACCTCATTAATTCGCTCCCCTATGCCACTTGCTAAGAAAAATCTCTCCTCAAAACAAATTAAGGATGTGTATATGCTTTCTCAGAATAAATTTAGGTCTAGAACGCATTCTGAAACGGTAATATTCCTTATCTTTTTTGCTTTCGTTCTAGATTTGAAATCTACTTTGATAATACATATTAAACTGTGTTTCGATAGATAAATATATTCCAACTAGGGAGGCAATTTTCCTTCACCAATGGTCAAAGAGGATGGCTTGCAGATGGTATTGAGGAATGATGGAAGAGTATTAACATAAGAAACAAAGCATTTATGACACTAAGTAGTGTACTTTTCCTTCACCCATGGTGTAAGAAAACTCTCCAACTAGCAAAGTCATTTTCTTCTTATGAGAATGTATACAACTAGGAGAAAAGAACCCTGCCCAATGCATGTCTCTATGCCTCCATAGAGACGAGAGTGAAAAATGGTGCTCCCCTTGCTCAGATGCCTCCATGCGGCCTTTCATTGGCTTGTGCACTAGCACAACAAGCAGGCAGGGTTCTCTTGTCAGTACAACTAGTACATACAAAGAGTTACTTTCTTAATGTTTCAGGTAAGGGAAGTGGTTCTTTGTCTAAGAGTGGCCTAAGCTATTGTTCTTTGTGTCTATCTCTCTTCCCCCAAAACAAAGATAGAGATATCTTTTTCACTCGGGGAGAAGAGAGATAGACACATATGGGAATGCTAGCATAGACCACGCTCACGAAAAGATTTCTTTTCCTCTTCAATTAGTCAGATATATGGTTGCCGATCGTTCGTAAGTGGGATGTCTAGAGGCATTGCTTTGCCTTGTACTTTCTTCTTTTTTCTCTTCTTCCTCTTCTTTCTTTTTCTCTTTCCACACTGGGATCCATGTTTAGTTGGGATAAGGTTAAATTGTGTAATGGTATTATTTCTTATGGGGGCGCAGCTCCTGTATACTCGCGGGCCAATGATAGTGCATAGAAAAGCATAATCAGGGACATCATTTTTCATTTCACGAGGGCAGACAGGTCATTTCGCCCCATGTGACGCGGAGAGGCACTCCCCCCCTCCCCTCCCATCCCACCCCACCCCACCCCACCCCACAGAAGCAACTTTCTCTACGGATTCCTTATTGAAAGTTAATATATCATGGAAAACGAAGGGTGCCGGCTGGAGTAATGCAGAGACAATCCAGATTCCATAGAGGGTCAAAACTCCAAACTTACAAGCTTCACAGTGTTCAAGTTCCAAACCAAAGTGGTTGCAGCTCTCATGAGAAGTTAAAGATGAGGCAACGGTTATTGTCTGAAAATTTATCAGGAACTTACATTGGCTACAACTTTGCTGCAATCTATCATCTCTGGACTCTTGTAAATGTCTCCTGGTCATGGGTTTGTTGGGAAATCAGAAGACCGCATCAAGCAATATAGCATGAGTAATTTTGAATTAGATTTATGGCCAGAGCCTCCAACATCAGAGATATCATTCGATCAAAATTCCCAATTTTTGCTTCAAATCCCACTCTTTGCCCTCTCTATTCGGTCTTTTCATTTTCATTTTCATCATCGGCATCAGCATCATCATCAGCATCAGCGTCATCATTTTTTAGTGTACTAAATCGACGTCTTCAATCTCTTCAAACATGCCATAACATGAGGCAAGTCTTCCAAATCCAAGCCCATTTGATCACTTCCGGTCTTTTCCAAGACCCATTTGCTGCCAGCCGTGTTTTGAAATTCTCTGCGGATTCTGGGGATATCGACTACACTATCTTGATTTTCAGACACATTGATTTGCCTGATACATTCTGTTTTAACACTGTTATCAAGGCCTATTCCTGTGCCTCTGTCCCCTACCAAGCTGTGGTCTTCTATTTTGAGATGATTCGAAATGGATTCTTTCCCAATAGCTTCACATTCCCACCTCTCGTGAGTGCTTGTGCGAAGTCACAGTCTTCTGAACTTGGAGAGAAATGCCATGGACAGATTGTTAAGAATGGGGTTGACAGTGTTGTACCGGTACAGAACTCTTTGATCCACATGTATTCTTGCTGTGGGTCTATTGAATCTGCTAAGCAGTTGTTTGATGAAATGCCCCAAAGGGATTTGGTATCTTGGAACTCCATTATTGATGGTTATGCAAAATTGGGTGATTTAGGTACTGCCCAGATGCTGTTTGGTGCAATGCCTGAGAGGAATGTGGTTTCTTGGAACATCATGATAGCTGGATATTTGGACTGTGGGAAACCAGGAAATTGTTTAGAGTTCTTTAGGGAGATGATGAATATGGGATTGAGAGGGAGTGATACAACGATGGTTAGTGTACTTACTGCATGTGGCAGGTCTGCTAGGTTGAGGGAAGGAAATTCTGTTCATGGGTCTCTCATCAGAAACTTATTTAGGTCGAGCTTGATTCTTGGCACGGCTTTGATAGATATGTACTCTAAGAATAAGAAGGTGGAATATGCACGAAGAGTGTTCGACAGAATGTCGGAGAGGAATTTAGTTTGCTGGAATGCAATGATCTTGGGACATAGCATTCATGGATGTCCACAAGATGGACTTAATTTGTTTGTAGATATGGTAGGAAGGTTGGACTCGGAAGATGAGCCAAGCGAATGTATTAATACTAAGAACTCATGGACGGAAGGACATCAAGTTCTGCCAGATGAAGTTACTTTTATTGGTATGTTGTGTGCTTGCACTCGTGCTGGATTGTTGTCAGAGGGGAGAAATTTATTCTACAAAATGACCAACATATATAGAATAAAACCCAACTTTGCACACTACTGGTGCATGGCTCATCTCTATTTTAGTGTTGGATTAATTCGTGAGGCTGAAGAAATTTTGTGTACCATTCCGATGGAGGACAATGGAGAGGATTCTTATAATTCATTGTTGTTGAGTGGGTTGCTAGGGTTATGCCGGTTCCAGGGAGATGTGGAGGTGGGAGAGCGAATTGCAAAACGGTTGATTGAACTAGAGCCTCATAATGCATCTCGATATGCCTTGTTGTTGAATGTGTATGCCGCAGCGGGTCAATGGGAAAATGTTGCCAAGGTGAAGGAACTGGCAACAGAAAGTGGCTTGAAAAGAATCCCCGGTTGTAGTCTTCATGACTTGAATGAAATTGTTCACAAATTCAAAGTGGGAGACAGATTACAACCAGGCATGGCAGAGGTCTGCACTATGATGGATGAACTGGTGCAGCAACTAAGGATGTCGACCACCGGTTTTCTTACACAGCTGTAGACAGTAAAACTGGAGCCTAGTCCTAACTTTGATCAATATTTATCCATTTTTGATAGAAAATAATTTTTTGCACTTATATCAAGTCTTTGTTTCTTCTGAATTCATTTGTAGTTCATTTAGTGAAACAAAAGTTGGGTTATGGGAAGCCCATTTCAATGTCCGTATACTGTCTTTTTGTCCTTAGAAGGTCAATCTTTCCAAAAATGAAAAATAAAAGAGGATCAGTTTAAATTGTTCTCTCTCATCAAAAGTGATAGGACTAATCCAGTAGTGGTGACATCCCATCAGCCAGAAAGCATCCATAACTGTAATATTTCGAGTGTAAGTCACTTCTATCCTGTGGTATAAATTGGAATCATTAATTCTTACCTACTAGACTTGAAACGCCCACAGAATAGGGGAGCTTGTGAGAGGAAAATTTGATCCTTCTAGCGGTAAACAATGCTACCGTATTTAGGTTACTGCAACTAACGTAGGAAGTTTTGAACCTGACATTTAAACCACCATTAAAGGACCCTTGTGCAGCCTGAAAGGTCCCAACTCCTTGCCCCAAAATCCCCAGGTTCAGGAGAACAATTTTCCGCAACCTAGGTTGAGCGGACTGTCCTGTACTCCCAGGAACAGTTTTGGCTCATAGTAGTTTTGATGCAGATCATAGCTTGTAAGAGGAAGAGAACAGCCTGCTCTATGGCTGCAGTTCTTCTAAAATTTGACCAGAATTGGTTCAAACTGGGCCATTGGTTCGGGGTTTGGTTCAAGTTACACTCAACTTTAAGCCCCAATGGTTATATGGGTGATGATCTGAGTTCTTGATAATTAGTTGCTTGCGTCCTCCTAAATTCTGGTTTCTCTGTTTCACTGCAAGTTTTTTCTGTGGGTTTGGCTTTCTAAATCTGATTGTCAGGTCATAGAAACACATCAGAGTTGCTTCCAATTGTCTCACAGGTACTTGATTCATGCTTCCATGGATCCAAAGTAGGAATCCTTACATACCCAAGGAACTTTTGAAACCCGTCTTCTCTATCGGGTTCCTTATCGCAAGCGTTGCTCTGTCCGGCACTCAAAACTGTTTTCATTCTAATACGAAGTTTGAACAGAGTTTAGAGAGATGAAAGTAGAACTAGAACTTCCTCAACTTTATATATTTCCGACTTGGAAAGATATGAAATTACAAATTTATCCTTTGTAAGCACTTTTATTTTCCCCCATATACAATTTACCTGTTTATTCCCAACCTGCCCTTTCTAACTATTCCAACACAACTAACCCAGATTTATTAGAACATCCACCAGAATAGGAGAAAATATAAAAACAGATTTAGATAGGGAAAATGCGGAGCTAATGAAGTTTGTAATGTGGAGAGTTGTAGCCTATTTCTTCTTTTTTACTTGACTACCCTCTCAAATTCTACTTCTTGCTCTCTATCATAAGTACTGTTTATAACCAAACCTTTAACCATATTTTTGTATATAAAGAGCTTCCTTAAAAGAGTGTAACTCAAATTTACAGGCTAGAACATTGAGTTCAAAGTACATACTAGGCAAAGATGCAATTTTAGAATTTCAAAGCTCAAATTGAGATTTTGTCATGAACTCTTAACCCTTTTAAAATTTTAACCATAAGTTGAAATTTTCTCCAAATTGCACTTTTTAGGCTCATCGGACAGCTAATCAAGAATCATCGTGATGCATAATCATACATTTGAAAGTTTTCAGGTTGAGTTATAGACAGGAAACCTGTCTGTGGAGGATTTTTTTGATCTATCAAGTCCTTAGTCTGCTTGCATTATAAATCCAGAATGTAGATGTAGTTGTAACTTGTAAGTAATAAATATAAAGTAATCTTTTCATTTTTTTCTTCCATCGAGGATTTAAGAACTGATATTGAAGCATGGATCATTTCCTGCCATACTGATCAGATCAGATCCATGGGCAATGAGTCGGCTGATCCACATACTGTAATTGCCAATCTGGTGAGCAAAAAATGTACCAGAAAGATAGTACATTCAGCATCCAACTCAGGTTTGGAATCCTATATAGAGATTGGGTAGTTCTTGGCCATTCCTTGAAATTGTTTTCTCCATTGGATCAGTTGCTTGATTTACTGTTGTAGGCTTCTTGAGGCTGCTGGTGGTGGATTCTCATCATTTTTCCCCAACTACCAGGAAATAATTGCTACACATGAAGTAGCTTATTTTTTTTGGGTAATCCTTCTTATACACTGCTTTGGAAGAAGCGATCTCTTACCAAGCTGTCTTATTGGATTCTGCAACTCAAGTGTTCAGTAGTGTTAATAGATCTTCTCTTGAATCCAAGTGAGTGTCCTTGCTAAATGAATAAGTTATACTTTTTGTGTGTATTGACGAAGGTACATGACACAAAAAGTCATAGATATATTGTTGACATTACCTCAACTGAAGAAACTTCAACTTTGGATAATATTGTGCACTGTATGTGGCAAGCACTCAAGGTATACAGCAAAAGGTCTGATCTTTCATCCCATGCCCTTGCATGCATGCTATATGTAGCTGTTTATTTTGTTAGATCATCCTTTAGGTCTAATAGATAGGAGCTCCTATTACTTGCTTTCTGCTTCATGCATAAACTTGTGCCAATTTAGGAGATTTAGAAAAGAATAATGGGCCAATGGCTAATGCCTACATATATTTTATTTTGGGTTGGGGAGAGAGGGGGGGGGGGGGGG
>NC_056559.1:31172294-31198641 GCF_013358625.1 Macadamia integrifolia | reverse complement strand
GTTAGAAACAAGGAGGAAAAAGAAAATATAAGAAATCTCATCATGGACTTCCACCATATTGGCGGCTGTATAATTTTTTTTTCCCAAAAATAATTTCTAATTTTCTTAGTCTGTGGCATGCTGCATTCTCAGGGAATTCAGTTTACTCTATTAATTACTTTAATGTTATTTTGAAACAGTCCTCTATGTGATTGGAAAGCCATGGGGTAGATGGATATGCTTGGTGGATGCGGAGAATACAACGATGTTGATATAATCTGTTTGATAAATTCAGGATAGACCCTTTCCGAGTATTTTCTAGCTTTTGGGTTTTTTATGCAGGTGAGATTTTGTTAGTTATATGGCTTTGGTCTCTTCTTGCTATAAATTTATACTTGAATAACAATAAATTCTTATCTGTGTAGAATCAAATATTGCTATGTTTGGGTGATGAAAGTTCAGATTCCCATGATATTGATTTTTTTTCTTCTCCAATCTTTCCAATAATTAACTCCTAATTCTTCTATATTTATCAAAAGCAGGCTGGACTGAAAAGCTTTGTTTGATGCAATCTTTAGAGCTGTTGGAAACATAAATAATAGAAAGACTGGTATTATTTATCTGATGCTGCTCTTTCTCTAGCTTTCCCTTTTATCTCAGCTTTATGATTTGGTTGTCCTGGCCAAGGATCAAGAACTCGTTTCGTTTCGGTGTTTGAAACCACCGAAACACCAAAATTTCGCCGAAACAATGTGCTTATGTTAATTTCAGCCAAATAGTTGCCATAAACACATTGCTTTGCAGCACCTGCCCCCACAAACCAAAAAAAAGAAGAGCAGGTTGTTTGGATTGAGTCATCCCTTTTTATGAAAGGTTATACAAACTTATTACCTCATTGGCATCATGGTGTGTAATGACTTCAGAACTTCAGGCAGTTTTGGAAATGTTGATGAAAGGAAGAGACCTTTACATAATATTATTTGTCAATTGGATCAGAATGAAGAGCCTATTGCTTTATTAAGGAAAAACTAAGATCTAGGTTTCCTGCTAAAAAAAGATATGACAGAGTAATTAGAAGGGAAGAGACCTTATGGTTCCATTGATACTTTTTTTCATGAGAAGTGCAAGAAGATGGGTAGTTTCGTACTTGAGCTAGGTTTGCGCAGGGACATTGCCGGCGGTGGAGGATTGATTAATCACAATTTTTATTTCTTCGCTGGTTTATCAGTGCAGGAGGAGAGCTAAATACCAAATCTGGATGGGTTGACCTTTAATCAAATTCAGGAGGGAAAGAAAGCTTTCTAGAGAGGTCTTTCAAAGAGGAAGAGATCAAAGAAGCTTTCGGAGAGAGTAATAGTGCTACAGCCCTGAAAGAGAAGAAAAAAAAGCATAGTGATACAGCCCTTGGTTTGGATGGCTTTTACTATGGTTCTCTAGAGGCATTGCAGTAATAAGATAAGTAGTGACGTAATGGAAGCATCCAAAAGAAGTCCCATGATGAATGGTATCTTATAAAGGGCTGGATCTCACTTTAGTTTCTTTTGGTTCCCACAAAGGAGGATGCTGACAATCGTAAGGACTTTCTTTCCAGGAAGGTGCACACAATTGTAAGGACTTTCTTCCCAAGCTCAGTTGGATTCTTTTTGCAAGTTGGAAAAGAGGGTTCTTTCCCACAGACCCAAAACGGGATTGGTACATTTGATTTCCCAAATTCAGTGTGTTCTTCAAGGATGGCAGATCTTGGATGGAGTTTGTATGGTCAAACAATGTCTAGTCCCAAGGTTTAGAAAATGAACCTTGGGAGAAATTTGCAAGCTTTGATTGGGAGGTGGTTTTTGATCACATGAAATCCAAACTTCTTATATTGTTTGATAGGAAGAAAGGATTTGACCATTAATAGAGGTGAAGGAGACTGTATCTCTCTTTATTGCTTTATGTTAGTTGTTGCAGTACCAAGACAGATTTTGGCGAGGGCTTAGGTAAATCATTAATAAGCCTTTGGTTTTTCAAATTTGCAACTTGATTATGATTCACTTAAAGTTTTCTGAAGTTATGCCGCAATAGAACCTTTCAAGTCTCATCAACAGACCTAACTTGAGAGTTTCACTGTCTGAAACTGTCCCAGGATTGAGGATCAACTTCCATATAAACACTTTGTTTGCTGTTGGGGTCTTCGGAAGCTAGGAAAACACTTGCAAGCCCCCCCCCCCCCCCCCCCCCCTTGCTGCTGCCCTTGGCTGTTAATTGGACTAGTTCCGTCTTTTATAAATTGGCTCCCCTTTAGGTGCAAAGAAAGATCAAATTCACCTTGTGCTTTGGTTCTGAGATGATGCAAAGTTCGAGATTTCGGTCAGTTGGAACTGAAATATTTTCGGATTGGGTTTTGACCGATACTCTGCATGTTTTGGCTGGCCATTTCATTGGTCAAATGGCCATATTTTAGCCGGTAACTTTAAGGAAACCCTAATTATCTGTAAACATATCGGAGCCTTTAGATTGTAAAAAACACACACCCAAAAGGGTAGTTTGGTTTCGTACCTTAGGTTGCTAGTGCATGCCGTACCATGTTGTTTACTTTCACAAATATAGCCTATTCTACACATAATTTAGTATTAGAATATAGGAAATTTAAGGAAAACAACTAGAATTACAAGTACAAGTAGGCATTAAAATTTGAGTTTCAAACAACTCAAATAAGTGGTTTGACTCTTTCCCCCACCCCCTGCTTTAAGCTCATTAAGCATTTATTTTAATCTTATCCAAACAGTCATTTACTCTCCTATGCATTACACTTTTGTGAGTGTGATTGTCTGATAATGCAAGGAGGGTAGAAAATGGAATAGGGTCACTTATAAATGGAATAGTGTCATTCTTGAACGATGGGAAAACAGTGAGATATGCAGCTACTCAACAGTATTGTCATTTCAGTGGAATTTTTGGTCTGTTCTGACTCCGTTGCTTTTGGATGGTTTTTTAATGCTAACAATGACAGTGCTGCTTGCAGATCTCTGGGCCTAACAACAGTTTATTACTTTGAAAGGGATGAGGAAGGAACTATATACTTGCCTATCTAACCCACACACTGGCGCCACAATCAGTGCTTTAGTAATGGAAAGTATTGGTTGGCATGCTTTCTATTAAATACCAGGTATTTAGAAACAATTTGTTTATATTCTATATTCATATCATGGTCATGATAACTGTCAAGTTAATTATCTTATTGGAATCTTGAAAAGAGATTATTGAAAAAATATTGACATATTTCCCTCATATAAATTTCTTATGAAGTCTGCTATCACTGTCTTCTGAGTTAATATTATCCAAGAAGAATCTTCAATTGAGCACCAACAAAAGGCAAAAGTCTAGCAGAAAAAACATTTTTCTGGCCTTCTGCACCGCTGCCCTAAAAGGAAAATCTCCCATCTGTGCTATCAGACCCATACACAGGTTTGGGGCACCCAAAACATCCCATTCATCTGTGTTTTGAAAAGATCAGGACCTACAGATGAGTAGGTTCCACCTTATATGTTTTACAAATGAAAAATCAGAATGCTCAGTTGATTCTCAAACCATCTGATCTAAGTGCTATATTCTAGAACCTTTTGAAACCTCATTTGAATGATTCTTAACTGTCCAAATGAATGCTAAAGGTGCATTTTATGAATGTGCTCCATGTAGACATTTGAATTATACAGCATTCTCAATTGCTTCGATACACTCTAACACAGTTGCTTTCTTCGACATTGCTGATATTAGGGCCTCATGAGCGCCCTTGTTATTTTTTAAGAGGGATCCAGCAAACAAAACCTGCATTATTTTCTGAATGGTCAGCAGTTATAAGAACACTCCTAGATCGCATGTTATAAGAACACTCGATGTGAATAGATAGCACAGACAGAAATCATAGCTAGAGAACATGGACATTGACTGATGGCCTGGAGAACTAACAGTAAATGATGCGTCATATTAACCTCCAAAACTATCCTTAGGTGAGAAAATAACTACCACAGCTTAATGTATCAATATAAAGCAGTGTTAACAAGTTCTTGCAACAAGGTTCAGTTGACTACGGAGTTTTCAACTTTGACCATGCAAATCAGTAGCCTTATACATGAGATGAAGAACTTACGGCCCATCTAGTGAGATTCTGTTGCTGTTCTTTGCTGATCTGTGGCTTGCTTCTGTTTATAAACCTCTGAAGATAACAGGAGGAAAATTATCTGAGATCATGTTCACTTCACAGCATAGAGAGCATGGCTTTAAAAAGTTGACAAACCTGAAGAGTGAATAGATCAGCAGATTGACCAACTACTTTATCATATTTTAAACCCTCTGCTGCCAGCCCAGCCATTGATACCACTGCCAACCTGAAACGGCAACGAGCATCCAATGTAAAGTTTCCTACTAAAAGGTAAGCCATATTCTGCTTCCCTACCAAATTATGTGGATTTTGTCGTTGAAATAATATTTTCCCATATATTTTTTTTGTTTAGGTTTTGGACCAAACACCTTCTTTTCTTGTTTTTGTTAGATTTTGCAATATTCAGTTTTTACAATTTATGTAATTAATGGTTATTTTGGGTGACAGATGCATCAAATAGGAAGAAATGAAGATGTCGCTCCTGCTTCTGCTGTGTACCTGGCACGCTTGCCACATACAGTGCATGATATTATCCAAAGTTGATGTTCGCTTCAGTTGAGGTAATGTCAAGTTGTCAAAAATATATCTATGATTTTTTTATGTAACATTTTACATCATGCACCTTCCTCAATATACACAAAAAGTGTGATTTATTCATTTAGCAGGGACACTAACCTAGATCCAAGATAAGATCTATTACACACTCCTGAACTCTTTAGTTGCAAAGCCCAGTAGATCAAAGCACAATCTCTAGGGAAATATCTAGAGTTTTCTTCAAACAACCTCCTATTTCTTTCCTTTTCACAAACCTTGTATTATCTCACAGGGAGTCAGGCACACTCCAGCTTTCCTCCCATGATGGCTTTCTGCCCAACAAATAAATGTGTTTAACAACTGTAGACCATCTCATTTTATTGACCTGAAAAAACAATTCTAAACATCTTCGACCAATCAGGTAATCAAGGTTACGTTTCTAGTGGACTCCTCCCTATAGCACAACACCTATTTGCCAAACACCCCTCCCAATGTTGTAAACCAAAGAGGGATCAAGTTCAAACCTGACCAACTGATGAAAAGAGTAATGCTGCCTCAGATGTATTGAGGTCCTAGGACTCAAAATTTGTCTACAAGACAAACAAACTTAGCCTTATCCCAACTTGATGGGTTCGGCTACATGGATCCAAACAAAACAAAGAGGACTCAAAATTTGTATACATATTATAATACTGGAGATGGGTGAGAAGCTAATTCCTTGATTTGGATGAGCAACAAATTTATCTTTACATGTACAACAAAATAGAATATAGGAACTCTTATTTTCTTTGAAAACTTCTATTTCTCTGTAACGAACACTGGTCATGATGTCTTGTCTTGGAAAAGAGAAGCTCATGTCCACTGGTTCTAGTTCACTTCTTCAGTTAGTAAGCTATAGAAAAAATTTAGGAAAAAACGTCTTATCATTGAGGCTATTTTCTACCAAGAATTTTAGGGGGGGGGGAAAACTCGAAAAACAAAGTATGATAAGCCACATACCTGTCTAATTCCTTTGCATCAAGTTGACCACTGTATATCAGCTTTTCGAGTTTTTTATCAACCAAATTGACATGCTCTTTACCAATATCCAATGAATACCCCAATATCGGGAGGCCAAGCAAGTATGCAACTGAAACTCAAAGGAAAACTAGATTTCGTTAGATTGCTATGTACACATACAGAAAATTTCAACTGGGACTTGAGGAGAACTAGATTTCATTAGATTGTTGTGTACATATCCACAGATATTAACTGTAAAATCGAGAGGAAAACTAGAATTTCTAGGTGGTGACCTAACCTACAAATGGGCATCTAGCAATCCATAATTCAACCAACCTGGCATGCTGGTATATGGTGCAGATGCAATGAAGTTGGACTCACCATTCGATGGGTCTCACCAGTGGGATTCTTAGGTAAAAGCAAACGGGAAAAATTAAAGGATCAGTGCGGTTGACTTCAGAATCGAACATAACATTTGATTGACTGGCAGGAAAACATGAATGGATTTGAGAGATGAAACATTTGATTGACTGGCACGAAAACATGAACGGATTTGAGAGATGAAGTAAAATGAATAGTCAGAAACATTTGATGGCTCAATTTTTATATAATGAGGCATATTTTCATGTTTGCAAGTTTCAGAAGGAAATTAACATGTTTGTTCCTTCTGATTTGGCAGTTTGGAAGGAAATATAGAAGGCACGTAAGGAACAAGGCCATCAAGGACTCAAGCAGGTACTTTGTTTTGAGACATGTCCTGGAGGCAGTAGGATGCATTAATGCATGCACACTACTGATTTCTCAAATTTGGATATAAACATGCCTTATGCCACATAATAGCGGTAGGGAAAACTTGCCATGGACATGAAACTTCAAGCATTCAGAGATGTCCGCAGTATTTTTAATAAATGGCTTGGTAAGTGGTTGCTTCTTCCAAAGCATACCATGTCTGCTCCACTTGCAACAATCCAATTAGTTCTCAAGGTGGGGGAAGGGTGGGGGGAGCATTAGGCATTACTTCTGACGTTATTTCATACAATAATTTCTTCATGTCTTTTATGGATACACACCCCTGGATTTTAATCTCATTAACCAAAGAGATCCGACTTTGTGCTATGATTAGCTCAATGCCAATCAATAATTCTCAAGGAAATTTCAAGAATTCTTGTTATAGATTTATTCCAATCAAGGTCTCAACCCTCTTTCTTGTCACATGTCCAAGCATGCACAATACATGCAGATTCACATTCACAAGTTGCATTGACTTATCACAGGACATACATTGCACAGCATCACAGTCTTCATAGTTAGCTGTTCGAAGCTGAAATAGAGGATGTTTGCTTTATGGATTCTGGATAAGAAAGATTACCTAAAAAATGAGCTGCCTCATGTGAAGCAATTCTTTCCTGGTAGTCGGGGAAAACTGATGAGAAACCACCAATAGCAGCCTGAAGAAGCCTGCAACAGTAAATCAAGCAATTGATCCAATGGAGAGAATAGTTTCGAGGACAGGTGCAGAACTAACCAATCTCTATATAGGATTCCAGTCCTGAGTTGGATGCTGAATGTACCATCTTCTTACACATTTGTTGCTCACTAGATTGGCAAATCCAGTATGTGGATCTGCTTACTCATTGCCCATGGGTTTGATCAGTATAGCCAGTGAATGATCCATGCTCCAACATAGGTTCTTAAATCCTTGATGGAAGAAAAACAATAAAATTATTTTATCTTTATGACTTACTACTTCATCTACGTTCTTGATTTATGAATGCAAGCACACTAAGGACTTGATAGATCACAGAGTCCTCCACCGACAGGTTTCCTGTCTATAAATCAACCTGAAAACTTTCAAAGTTCTGATTATGCATTATAATGATACTTGATTAGCCACCTAATGAGCCTGTAAGTGCTATCTGAAGATAATTTCAACAACTTATTGTCAGAACTTTAGAAGGGGTTAAGAGTTCATGACGAAATTTCAATTTGATATTTACTTTGTGATTCTAAAATTGAGTCTAAGCCATGTATGTACTTTTGAACTCAATGTTCTAGCTAATAAATTTGAGTTACACCTGTTTCAGGGAAACTCTTTAGATACAATACTGTTATAGGTTGGGATATAATAGTTCTTATGCAAGAGAGTAAGAAGTTGAGTTTGGGAGGGTTTTCAAATTAAAGTTGTGGCAAAAGAAGAAAGAGGCTACAACTCTTCACATTACAGCTCAGTTGAACTTTTTCTCTTATTCTGGTGGAACTTCTAATTAAATCTGGGTTAGTTGAATCCTATCTTAATCATGGTCAACAGCTCAACTCCCTAAGCCTTGTTCTCACTATTGAGGTTGACTATACAAATCCTGTCCCATAACTCCACTCTCGTTAAAGTCAAATACCATCATTGTGAAGGATGAGGAATTTTGTTTTTTCGTGACTGAAATTGATGTCTTGATTGCTGCAAACCTTTATGGAACCCAAAAATTATCTGGCTACATACTGAAAAAATATTGTAAGATTATTCTAGTGTTAGGGCAAAGACCACAGAAGACTATTCATCAGGCTAGTTGAGGTACCAAAAAAGGGAAGATGACTATTCCCTCCTTCCCCTCCATTTTAGAGAAGTTGAGATTCAGAATGTCTAAACTGCTCCTTGAAACATACCCAGGGCTGATACTCCCAATGGCCAAAACTATCAAAGAGATGCTCCCAATCAAGTATGGCACAAAAAATCCCCAGTCCTGCACTGGCATAAAATGTGATCAGAAACATCTTGTAAATAACAGAAATGCATTATTTCCACAGCTCAAACAGAGGATATACAACTAAAAGAAATCAAGGTTCAATTGTGATTATGGACTATTAACAACTAAAGAGAAATTATCATTTATAGGTAGAACATTAAGATTCATGAACTGGATTTGGTTGATAAATAATAAATTATTCAGGAGGGGGTAACATGTGGATCCAATGTTAAATCAGGTCAAATTCATTCTAAGGTGGAAACAACTGGCTTTTACAGTAATAGGTAACAGACAAGAAACAAGGTGCAATGGAGAGCAAAAAATCAAAAGAACAACAGAGACAAAACAAAGATGCAGCTTTTATTTGGTCTGGCTTTTTGGGGTTTTCAAGGAAGATCTAGAGTTGTGGGACAGAAGAATATAATATGAAGAATATGCAAGATAAATCCCCGAAAACAAATGAAACTCTCAGAAAATAATCAGAAAGGAGATAGCCACAAGTGTTATGCCCTGTAAAATTGTTAGAGAAACATCTTCAGCAAAGAAATACAGCATAAGGAATGTTAGAAATATAATCTAGAAAAGAGGGAAAATATCACACCATTTATTTGAAGTTAGAAGCTCCAAGAAAATAATTTAATGTCACATTGAAGTCATCTGATGATACCAAGAGATATTCAAAATTTTTATCTTCCCTCAATTCTCAAAAACTAATCATTGCATGAGCATGACTGGTGCAGTTCATAAGGTGGAGGTCCCTCCATCTGCAGTGATCTCAGCTGATGATTGGATTGAATTTGATGATAAGCCTATACTTAAAACTTCCACAAACCAGATAATCTATGTGAGTTTTTCAGATTCTGATAAATTTGCACATACCTTCCACGCAGGCAGTCCTTGGTTATACTGACAATGTTCTGGCATGGTTAGAGAATGTCTTGGTACAGTTTCTAGTATTTAACACATATAGTTGTACTGCCATGGGTTTTGCTCTTAGTTTAATGGTCTGTACCGACCAGGGAACCTTTCTCCATTTTTCAGATGTATACTTAAAATTTCCACGAACTAGAAGTCTATGCAAGGAACCTATCAAAAAGGAAGTCTATTGAAGGAAGTCAGATGCTGATAAATTTTACACATGCACTGAATGCAAACAATCCTCAGTTGTACTGAAAACTTTCATGGTTAGCATACAGAATGTGGTATCACTGTTCATTAATTTTAACATCAATACTCATTAAGGTGGTCCTATCCAGTTGCATTATGTATATATTTTAGAAGAATTCTCATCTGCCAATGTTATCTCAATAATAAGTTCCATCCAAAGATTCTGAACTTTTATAAGCAAAATCTTCCAAATAGTGATCAAGAATGGTTTTTATCGAAAGCATGACCTTTCCAAAGGAGGTAAAGGTGGAACGCCCAGAAATCCTGACCAAACATACACTTGGTTATCTCTATGTTACAGGAAGAATTAGAAACCAAGAAAAAATTACCCCAGGAAGTTGGCTGGTGAGAACACCCAGAAATCCCGTCGTCCCCACCACTGTGAATAGAAAAGCTGCCTGCATAACTGGAAGATATCAAATTGGTGAACAGTTGGTTCAACACCAACAGTGGAAGAATAATCTACAAAGAGGAAAATCTCTGACCAAACACACACTTCCATACATGAAAAACCAGTTCTTGTCAAACAGTGATAAACTAAGTTTTTCAAAATGCTCTTTCCATATTATATAGTCTTGTGGAATATTGAATTCTAATATTACTCACATCATTTCTAACACTTGGAATTGCTAGGTTCTCTGCATTTTTTATTCCAAGAGTCGTGAGCTCCCGCAATGATGTCTGCATTGATGGTTTGCAACTGTTAAGGTACATATTTTACTGCAAACTTATGAAGAACCTAAAAATAATTGCGAATATTGTTAACAGATAAATTTGGTTCATGTACATGCATGAGTTTATGGATGTGGCTATGTTTGAGTAGCACTTGCCCAGAATTTCACACTTGTAATGGAGGACTGACCATACGGCGTGATACATTGGGTTGAGAACTCCATTTTTTGGCCCAACCAACTTCACTCAGCTGATCAAGCAACACTTTAACAGCATTACTATCATTCTGCCACCAACCAAAAATGTAGAAAAGGTATATCAGGCAGCTATTTTATAAGAAGTTGCAGAATTCTTGAGAATTAGCAGTGCAAGGCTTTCAAGTATTCACTTAACAAGCCAACATGCTTATGAGTTGAGGTTAGCCAGACTAATCATGTCCCAAGATTGCAGTACAGAGAATGTGAAGTTATGAATATGTTGCCAGTGTGGGAAACAGGAAATACAAATAAACAATTCAAGAAAGCATAGTCTGTCTTACAGAAACAAAAGTAAATCTTCTACCAGAAACAAAACTTAACACATCTACGTGAAGGTACTCATTGAAGAAAAATCATGTACCCACCTATTGTTTCAAGACAGAGAAACCAACAGGAACAGAGGAACATCTCAGAACCTTTAGAAAAGTAGTCCCATCAAGTAATCGAAAATTTTCTCACTGCAACAGACACTCTATACAGGATTTCTCACCCCATATAAAACCAACTATAATCTTCAACGTTTCAGAAGAACCCACAAAATAAAAACCAGAAAATGAGAGAGGAGCAGAACCTTGGCAATTGCAGCTTCAAGACTCTTTAGATCAACCCCGGGAGCAGCAGAAGAGGCTCTAATTCTCCATTTTATTTGGTTGGGGGAGGTCTTGCCATGACATTCGTAGGGGAAGAAACCAGGCTTTGTTGGGGAGGCGAGGGAGAGTGCAGAGACAGACATCGTTGCCTTCCTCGCTTACGCAGGCTACTTTAACACTTCAAATGGGGAATCGGGATAACGTTCACCTATAGACTTTATGGCGCCAACTCGTGGTGTGGATTCTCGTTAGTGTGCGTTAGCGATAAGGTCTACGCTCCAAACTTACCTGGTGGTGTGGTTAGTGGTCAACCACCGGATTGGTATCAGTACAAGATTAGAATAGAACGGATTATTCCAATCTGAAGATCATCAGTGGACCTTTTCATGATCAATCAATTATCCTTTTTTTCTGGTAATAATCAATCTATATTATTCATGATGACTATTAATGGATTATTTTTCTCAGGCATAGCCGTACACGACCCCCTTGAACTACTGGTGCAAGATCCAGATCGATGTCTGAAAAATCCAATCTGTAGATTATCAATAAAGACTGATGTTTGAAAATTCCAGTAATCCAAGCACACCGTTGTTGGGGTATCGTAAGTTAGCACCCTCTGAAGTGCTGCCCGTCCTAATTCTCTCTACCTAGAAATAGCCCCTGATTTCGGTGAGGTAGTGGTGTCTTTTTACAATCCCCAAAACTAGGAATTGAGTCTAGGCATGGGGCATAGGGATTGACGGAGTTCTTTCTCCCTATGTATGGGCAAGCGAATGCTGCTTGCGTGGCTACCCTGCATAGCCATTTGGCTAGTACATATGCCAATGGGGGGCCATACAGAAGCATGTTCAGCGCATGGGGCAAGGGACAATGTGATCTTCTTGCACCCACCTGTGTTTGGGCGTAGGTAGGCAGCGTTTTTGTTAGGTATTCTTTTCCCATGAAGGCATGAATTAATATTTCGTGGCAATTAAATCTACTATTTTACTCTCCATTTTAAATTTAAGGGAAAAGGCTCTCTCATCTTAAGGTGTACTTGATATCGTCTCATATGGGATTATTATATTATTTTTTTAATGAAAAAGAATGATTAAAAAAGTCATTGTGAGAGGGTGTAAAGTGTAGACTGTAAAATATGCTTGTGAACCCTCTCACTAAATTTAAATATACTTAATAACAGTACCCCTTATCGTTTTCTCTCCCTTTTCCATAGAAGTTATTTCATCGAAACCATGTGGAATTAAAATTGATATGAATTTATTGGATCATATTTCGGACTAAGGTTTTGTGAGATCGAAATCAGATAAAAAAAGACCGCATTGAAATCAATGACAAATCAAAGCAAATTTAAAACCAGACCGGAACCAATAGCAATGTAAAGTTCATAATTTTTCTTTTCATAAATTATTTAAATATATTACATGGTAAAATTAAAATCAAAACCGATAAGAAACCAAAATCAAATCAATAGTAACCAATAAGGAACCGAAACGGAAATGAAATTGATGCACCCTTATTGATTCATGTTTTGGATTCACTCATTCTCATACGATAACCAATGAAACTGTATCGAAACCGGTTCAGACCGACGGATTGACACCCTACATAATACCATGTCGGAAGATTCAAAACACCACTTTAATTCCTTCTCTTTTTTCAATTTAACTACCACTGTTCGCCGGCGTCAACGACTTCACAGTCACCGCCGACCCCAGCACCGACTTCTTCACGTCAACAGTAAACGTATCGTAACGGAGGAAGAACTCTATGAGCATGAGCCTGCACACAAGAACTACAAAATCCTTCCCTGGGCACTGCTTGTTCTCCTCCGTCGGACTTTCGGTCTCACGGCCGTTAGACCAGTATACGTACTTCAACAGCTTCTCTCCCTCTCCAACGAACCTGCTTCCCACAAAATCTTCAGGATTCTCGAACACCTTCGGATCTTTAGTCGCTAATGGTTGATACCCGAATATCATCTCTCCTTCCTTGACCCGAAAGGCTGCGTCATGGCTCTCTATCACCATATCTTCCTTCGCCTTCCCGTACTGGAATTGCACTGGTGGATCTATCCTCAGCACTTCGAATACCACCGATTTGGTCAACTCCATCTTCTCTATCGCCGAAAGAGTCACCACCCCTCCTTCTAATTTAACAACTTTTCTGATCTCTCTGACGAGTTGCTGGTGTAGCTTTTCTCCTGCTAAGCCGACCCACTTAAACAGAGATGGGAACAAAGTCTTCATTCCTCCAAACGTATTGAACCCAGAAAGGAAGACGAGATTGTGACATGCTTCGTCTCTCTTGAGTCCCATCACTTCGGCTTCGTCTAGTATCTGAGTAGCGGATTCGTAGAAGGCATCGTAGAGCTTCTTGTAGTCAGATTTGACGAGGAAGGGAGGGAGGGGGAAAGTGTGTATGAGCAGATCTTCTAAGAAGTTTGGAAATTTTTTGGTCAAACCCAATGTAAATAGAGGAGCAAGCTGGAAGACTAGCCACTTGGCAATAAGTGTGGGTCCCTTCGATCCGATCTTGGTAACGGATGGATTCTTATCACAGAACAAACGAAATACGAAGTTGAAAGACATGGAATCACTGGTGGTGTTGAAGTCGGCTTTGCCTTTTCTGGAAATCTGATCTTCGAGAAGTGGGAAGAGGTCATTGGAGAGTGAAGAGCTGAACTCAGGAATGAATCTCTTATGACGAGACGCGAGGATAGAGAAGATGAAACGTTTGAGAAGGGCGTGTTTGGGTTCGGAGGGATCGAGATAGGAGCAAATGCGGTAACCACCTGTGTAAGAAGTGGAGGGCATGAAAGTGCCGGCGAAGACGTTTTTTTTCTCGACCTTGGAGACGTCGAAGAGGACTGGGAAGGACTTAGCGTCGAGGAGGACGATGACTCCAGAGTCGGAGGCCAGGAAAGGACCTGGTGGCATGTTGGCTCTGAAGACTGTGGACTGGTGTTTCTGCATTCGGGAGGTGAAGAATTCGTCTTGGCCTTGGGTGTAGAAGTAAGCTAAACGATCTGCTATGGGTCCCACGAACGGGAGACCATAGCTGCCAGGGATTTCTCGAATCTGAAGAAGTTTCTTCGATCCCCATTTTTCTTCTTCAGCTGCTGCGGCTGCTGATGCTGATGCTTTCGTGTTGGACATTTTCTTAGCTATGCTTCACTGTAGAGATTATTGGTGAAATGGGAGACTGAGGAGACTAGAGGATTACACTTCTATAATGGAGGAGAGGATTGGATCATCTCAATTCTCAAGCCTCTTGGGCAACTTAAATGGTTGTAAGATCTGATGGGGATGGCGGACAAGGTATGGAGAGTGGTAGACTGATAATGGAAATGGAAAAGACAAAGAATGGCAGACTAATAAGACGTTCTAAATAATGTAGTGGTCCTTCACTCCTTCGTCAAGTAGTGATATAACAATATTCTTCGTACCAAAAACGGAGAAAACATGTTCCAATTTCCAGCCAATCGTTCTATCCAAATGGATAATTTTTTTTGGGAGAAATCCAAAATGGATAAGACATTACTTTAATACGTCTAGCCACTAATAAATGAAAACGTGGTTGAAACATTGCCGAAGAAAATCTACCAATCAGACGACCTAACTCCAGGATGATCAGATCACCTGCCTCCCTCGTCCATCACAAATAACCACCCCCTTACAGACCAACCCAGCATGCTTATTTTCTCACAGGCTGAGGGCAAGAAAACTCATGTCCATCACTCATGTGTCACCTAGATCTAATCACTCAATCTCCAAATGGTAACATTCATAACTGTTTCTAAATTTACTTAACTCGCAATTAATCATGGTTGAATAGTTAATCGTTAGAACCATGATTATCTAACCTGAGGATAACTATGGGTTAACCACTAGGATCCTAGCTTAGCCATGATGAAATCAGCCACCGCAGCTCACGCAAGCGCTGATCCACCAATGACCAGTGGGTCCAAATCATCAAGAAAAGACCCCCTCCTCCCGAATAGAGGCCTCATCAATCACAGTAGAAGAGGAACTTGGCAAAAAAAATGAAGGTAAGCAACTTAAAATACTCTGAGCTCAGTCTAAGGTTTTCTTTCTCACCCAACATACTGATTTGAGCTTTGGAGAGCCTTCCCTGAAGATTGACATCTGACTAGTTTTTTATCTGTGACATGTAGGTACGAAGGAGGCAAGAATTTGCAGCAATAAATAATGAATCCATAGGTACTTCCTTCTATGATTAATTCAATTTCTTTTCTTTTCTCATTAAAAAAAAAAAAAAAACATAGATACTCTTTTTTTTTTTTTTTCTTTCAAAGAAAAAAAATATTCTAACAAAAAATAGGGGAAGTGTTTCTTATGTGAAGCTATAATAGCCAATGGGAGAGCGTGCAAAAACATCAGGTGGGGGGTTATTATCTCATTCATGGAGGCACGGTGGTGATCATTTCGCTCCTTATATTTGGGCATAGCCTTATGATCCCCCATTGGCCTAATTACATTCAGAGTCCTAGACACAGGGACATGTGAAATTACTGCTCACCTCTTGTAAAATAACATAAAGAATCTTATTCTTTTCGATGTCCCTGAGTGCTTTTCTTGCCAAGCCTGCATCAGTGCAGGAGCCACACATGGCACAATCATTCTCTTGCCCTACTAATAATCATTCTAACCAAAATAAACAAACAAATAAAAAATAAAAATCATCGGCCAAACATGTCCTTTGCTTTTTCTACCACTTTGGCAGGGTCAAATTGGCTCTAAAATAGACCATTCTATATGAACCTGTAAAATCACCAAGAGAGGATGGATGCACATTGGTCTCATGGCTAGCCCTAATAGCATGGTCTATGTATGCCAAATTAGCTTCTTTCTTCCTTACATCAGAGAACAATTAAGAGTGTTGCAAAGGCCAGACCTATCCTCTGCACATATTCCTCCAGCGTTGCTTGGTTTTTTTGTATGCACAACTTCTTGCGTACTGTACGTAGCTCACCCATTGCTTGTTGAAGAATTCTGGGATATTTTGATTAGAAACAATGCAACTCACATTAAGGGAAATTTTAATCTCTCTTAGGGGTAGGCTATACAGAATATTAGTGAGAAAACCAAGTGAATTCTTTATCGAGACTTGTATGGGATATATATATATATATATATACACACACACACACACAAGAGTTTAAGTAGGGGGTAAGGCTATGTACATTTGCCTCTTCCAAATCCTGCGGTTGTGGATGTAAAGTTTAGAGAGAATGAGTGTTTGAATATTCTTGCTTACCCTGAAATGGGTTGCGACATATATTTATAATATGATTCTGTTACAATAGGATAAACTATTGCTACTACAATTTGAATTTGAAATGGGTATAACAGAAAGATAAGGTTTGTTGTTGAATAAGTCAAACAAAAAAATTTAAAATTTGAAACGTAACTAATTCCTTAACAGCCCCCTGCAAATTGAAGATGGTAGTTTGCCGATCTTTAACTTGTCACGTAAGAGTAGAAAACAGCTTGTAGCGAGTGGTTTTGTAAAAATATCAGCTACTTGATCCCGTGTTGATATGAACTTGACAAGCAATTGACCATCCACTACTAAATGTCAAACAAAGTGAATCAACTTCAATATGTTTAGTACGCACATGAAATATTGGATTCGCCGTAAGATAAGTTGCACCCAAGTTATCACACCATAAGATAGGAGGCTGAGAGATGGTAATTCCGAGTTCTTGAAGTAGGGACTTTAGCCAAACAAGCTCTGCAATGGCATTGGCTAGTGCCCGATATTCGGCTTCTGTAGATGACTGAGCTATGGTTGGTTGCTTTCGAGCAGACCTGGAAATCAGATTAGAACCTAGGAAAATGGCAAAACCCCCAATGGATTTGTGATCATCAAGGCTTTAGCCCAATCAGCGTCACTAAACGCCATCAATTGCTTGGAAGAACTTCGGGAGATAAGTAGACCATGAGATATTGTCGCTTTGAGATAGCGAAATATCCTCTTAACAATCTGCCAATGTTCATCTGTTGGGGCTTTAAGAAATTGACAAACCTTGTTCACAGAGAAAGAAATATCAGGCCTTGTGAGTGTTGCATACTAGAGTGCTCCAACAATACTCCGGTACAGCGTAGCATCAACTATCTTAGTGCTATTAGATTGAGAAAGCTGGGTTGAAGTAGCCATTGGAGTTTAGACTGGTTTGACACCATCCATTCCCGTCTTCATGAGTATTTCTATAATATATTTTTTTGTTGAGATAGTAATATGCCTTGGTCATGTTGTAGAATAGCTACACCAAGAAAATAATGCAAAGGTCCCAAATTACGAATAGAGAACTCTTTACTCAAGGCTGCAATTGTTTCTTGCACTTTATTACTATCAGAACCAGTGATGACTATGTCATCAACATAGATGAGGATGTAGGTGGAATGAGTGCCTCTGTTGAGAATAAATAATGAAGTGTCTGTTTTGGATCTGACAAACCCCAAGGTTGTGAGAAAGGTGCTCAGACAATTAAACCAAGCTCGTGGAGCTTGTTTTAAACCATATAATGACTTGTGAAGATGACAAACATGTTGAGGGCGGTCATTATCTATGAAACCAATTGGCTGAGACATGTATATTTCTTCATACAACTTCTCATGCAAAAAGGCATTGCTAATATCAAGTTGTTGCAACAGCCAGCCATGTGATGTAGCTAATGATAGAATTAGGCAAACAGTAGTAGGCTTGACAACGGGACTAAATGTTTCCGTATAGTAATTGCCTTCTTGTTGGTTGTACCCTTTTGCAACGAGTCTGGCCTTGTACCGCTCGATAGTACCATTAGCTTTGCGTTTGATGCGGAAGACCCATTTTGAGCCGATAATATTTTGATCTGGAGACGGTGGGATTAATGACTAGGTACCATTCTTTAGTAGAGCATTAAATTCCAGTGACATCGCCTCACACCAGTGAGCATGTTTATTTGCTTCTATGAAAGTAGTTGGTTCCATTTCATGATGACACTGGACCAAATCAGCTGAAGGCAGTGGATACCTTGTGGATGGCCTTGGGTGAGGACGAAGTTGCATGGTGTGAGTCCACAATGGTGGCACAATATGGGATGAAAATCCTCTGTTTTTCTCACTCTTGTTTTTCCTTGTTTTGCTACCTGCAGAGCACGACATGTGGACAACTTTAAGATCAACGGTCAAGGTTGGGTGAGGATTATTACATCCGGTACGTTGGTCTTAAAGTTGTCCACGTGTCGTGTTCTGCAGATAACAAAACAAGGAAAAACAGGGATGAAAAAAACAGAGAATTTTTTTCCCACAATATGGGACTGATTTGGTGTTATAGTATTTGATGCATTTATTTCACTTGGAGTGGCATCTAAAGGCTGCCCAAGTGGAAGTGAAGTCATGACCTGATTTGTACCTATAACACTAGTAATGATTTCTGGTGATGGTGTTTTAGATAATGATTGTGCTATTATATTAGTGTCGGTAGGAGGGGTTAGGGATTGAGAGTGGGTAGGAGACGTACCAGGGACAGTGCTAGCTGTGTCAAGGTACCGTGAAGGGACTGTATCATTGTAAGAAAAGCCAGGGAGTTGGTGTGGATGGTGGAATAGGAGGAGGGTGAGACATCTTTGCATAAGGAAAACGAGTCTTCAATGAAGCGCACAGGACGTGCAATGTGGAAAAAAATCGTCTGTAATTCCGATCTCATAAAATTTTGTGTAATACCACCTTCAGGGGGTGACACGTGTATTGATACTAATGCAATGGTCTAGATCTGATTTAAATGCCTCTTCACTGATTTAATGTTTTATTAGTTGTACCAGATCTAGACCATTGTATTGGTATCAATACACGTGTCACTGCCTGAAGGTGATATTGCACGGAATTGTATGAGATCGGAATTGCAGACGATTTCAACCCCGTGCAATGTACATGCGCCCTGTTTTGATATCCAAACAACGGTAACCTAAGTGTAGTGGGTTGTACCCCAAAACTACATAAGGAGTTGTGTGCATGCAGAATTTATGAGAGTTATAAGGCTGTAGTAATGGAAATACAGGGCAACCGAATACCTTCAAGCACTGATAATTAGGGGTGAGATTGTAGAGTTTTTGAAATGGTGAAATATTATCCAAAACGGGTGTAGGTAAATAGTTAATTAAAAACACAGCGGTTTCGAAGACATAATTCCAAAAACGCAGTGGGAGGGAAGCATGGGCAAGTAAGGTCAGTCCAGTATCAACAATGTCTTATCTTTCGCTCTGCAGCATCATTTTGTTAATGCATGTGAGGACACGCAACACGATGAATAATACCACATCTTTGAAGATACTGGTTTAGTTTTTGATATTCTCCTCCCCAATCAGACTGAAATGCTTTGATTGGCCGGGAGAATTGCTTTTCGACCATTACTTTAAATTGGGTAAATATAGAGGGAACCAGGGAACGATTTGAAAGAGAGTCATACCATATGAATTTTGAGAAATCATCTATAAAAATGATAAAATAATTATTCCCATTTGTGGAAGGGGTAGTGGCGAGACCCCACACATCACTGAAAATCAAATCAAGTGGAGCTTTACTAATACTCCTAGTACTAGACATACAGATTTTATGAGATTTGCCAAGGAAACAATAGAACATTTATTTAATGAAGTAGAAGAACAAGGCAAGGACTGAGAACTAAGCAAACTGCGCACTGTACGAGTTTGTGGATGACCAAGTCAAGCATGCCACGAATTTGCAGATGTTCATGCAGTTGAGCAGTGTTGGCTGATGGTGGAGATGGAAGGCGGAAGATGGGCAATTGATACAATCCATCTTTAAGAGCCCCTTGAAGCAATGGCACTTTTGTCACCTGGTTCTTCACAACAAAATGAAATGGATGAAATTCGAAGAAGCAATTATTATCCTTGATAAAATGATGGACAGACAATAAGTTTTTGGTGATTTGGGGAACATGGAGAATGTTGGAAATTTTGAATGGTGTTTGTGAGGTGGAGAGTAAGTGAGAGGTACCGACATTTCTAATATTCAAGCCAACACCATCACCTACATGAAGATTATTGCAGATGAAATTTGAAGATTTGATATATCCGGAGTGACATGGTGCATAGCTGCAGTGTCTAGGAACCAATCAGTCATGACAGGAGTAGGCAAGATACTAGCCATGTTAGCCGTAGGTGAAGAGGCAGCATTGGCAGAGTTTGAGTAAAGAAAATAGCATCGGCTGGCAGTGTGATTATATTTCTTGCATATCTGACAACGATCATTTCTTCGATTCTTAGAACCAGACCCAGGGTTTGCATTAGTGCCACCAGTAAAAGATTGTGATGGAGTGCCATTGTTGGGCGGATGAGTCACTGGACCAGTAGGGGGTGAAGCAACATGGGTGAGGTTTGCTTCTATTGGTGTCTGAGCATTTTTCATCCGTAGTTCATGGCTGAGCAGAAGACAGTGAAGATCATGAAAAGGAATTGGATCAGACTTTGTGGCCAATGCAGTGATAATGTCATTGTAATCGACAGCCAAATTTCGAAACACAATGGCGTTAAGCTCTTCAAGGGCAAGAGGACGAGCAACAGTTGTTAGTTGGTCAGAGAGATATTTAACTTCACGCAAGTAAGTTGAGATCATCTTGTCGCCTTTGGTTGTGTTCTGTAGCTACATGTGGAGCTGTAGAATACTAGTATGAGAGAGTACCGAAGGCCGACTAAAGAGCAGACCATACTTTAGCAATAGTATGGAAGCCTACGACGTAGGGGAGAACTTCCGGTGTTAGGGAAGCAATGATCCAGCTAAGAACCAGCTGGTTTTTACGAGTCCAATCCAAATAGGCAGGATTAGGAATAGGGGTCATTGTGCCTTTTGGAGCGATGGTAGATGAAGGACAGACCTTGCTGCTATCAATGAAACCATCCAAGTCTTGACTCCAAAGAAGTGGCAAAAGCTGGGTTTTCCATAAAAGGAAATTATCAGAAGAAAGTTTTAAGCTAAAATGTTGATTGATGCTGGGGCAGCGAGGATGAAGTGTCAGAAGCAATGTTGGAGGAAGAGGAAGATATTCTAAAACCAGAAAAAACTTAGTCTCTTGATACCATATAAAGTTTAGAGAGAATGAGTGTTTGAATATTCTCGCTTACCCTGAAATGGGTTGCGACATATATTTATAATATGATTCTGTTACAACAGGATAAACACTTGCTATTATACAATTTGAATTTGAAATGGGTATAACAAAAAGATAAGGTTTGTTGTTGAATAAGTCAAACAACAAAATTTAAATTTTGAAACGTAACTAATTCCTTAACAATGGAAACCTCGTGCACTTGAGTTGCTTTTTTTTTTTTTTTTTTTTGACTAATGACGGATATCTAGGCCTTTGGCCTGATTAGTCCTGTGGGCCCATATTAACCTCACAATCGCATAGATTGAGTCATACCGAGGTCGAATAAGAATCATTCAACTTTCTCTGAAAATAGTGAAGAGCACTAAAGACCTTCATGTGAGGACCCCAAGGAAATAAGAGTAGTCGAACTTTGAACCAAATGCTTCATGAGGCGAAGGTCCCTTGCCAACTTGACTACCCTCTTGAGATTCGTGCACCGAATTGCTCTATATATACATGAGTTTACAAATCAGTTCTCAAGAATTCGGGTACACAAACTTGAAAAAAAGAAGATTCCCACTAGGTTTGATGGGAAGGAATCCATATTCTATCCCACATAATGAATGACCCATGGGCCCACATTGACACACTTATATTTCTTCAATGAATATGTGGGCTTCCTATATACTGAAGGAATTCGTCTCCCCACTTCCTCACCTAATAAAATATATGCTATAACACTATGATCAAGATTTTTCAGATTGAAAAGGCAAAGGGAAAAAATTATCATAATCTCCAGTATAGGCAGATCAAGCCCAACCAAGTTTTTGCCCCGGCTAGGCTGCATTCCCCAGTCATTGATCCAAGCCCAAATAGCTCTCATTTCATCAAAGTGTGGGCCAAAGCCAATGAAGAGATTATGGGCCTAGGCCTTACCCAAGCCAAAAAATATTGGGCAACAACCGAAAGCATCTTTAGGGTGTTTGTATTAATGAATAATCAGTACAAATCATTTATACTGACTGTAGTTTCCAAGTTATCTTCTTTAGGAAAATAAAGGATCGAGTTTTTCTTTACCCATGATGAAGAGGAATCTCTTTAGCCAGAGATCATCATTGCACTTGAATGGGATTGGAGTAGTGGAGAGTTAACCTTGGATACAGGGAAACTTTCTCCGAAAACAAATCATGCATATTGTATTGTGTGATTGGGCCCAAAAGCATTATTTGTTATTATATAGTGTTAAAAAAATAATAATAATAATAAAATTATCGGAGTTAATTTGCAAAGAAACTCATCCTTTTGACCGGCTAATTGCTTTCTTGCAAGCAACAACTTATACAATTGGGGCTCATCATTTACGAAGTAACTATACAAATGATGGAATCCACTATTTTTTTTTCCCTTATCTATTTAAATATATTTATTTTTTATACCGGATATCGATAGAATTTTGTATCTCAAGGAGAAAGGTTTAGTAAAGGAAGGTCATAGTAGCCAACCTTCATAATTAAATTGCGTTACTTTATAGATAGATATTAGAGCATAAACATTTCTTATGATCTTTCCTCTTCTTTTTTTTTCGGGTGGGAGTGTTGGGGGTGGGGTTGTAGGGGAGAGAAAGGGGAGGGATGGAGGAGGAAGAAATTAGTCCCTCTCCAATCTCTAGGTATTCACGGTTATATTGGCGATCACATTTATCACATGCAAAGTCCAAATATCTATAGATTGTTAGAAGGTTATTCACACACGTCTCATAATGGGGCTCACATATTTCAATCAATCCAAAAGGAGCGGATCATTACCTTTTTGGTTTTGTTTTACTGAACTTTGTAGCTATCTTGAAAAACAAAACCAAAAGAAAAACACTGAAATCAGTTTTCCACTAAAAAAGAAAACTCATTTTTCTGATGTTTCTCATTAGAGAATAGAAAATTCTGTGTTGGGGGTGGGTGGGTTTGAGGTGTCGGGAATTTTTTGCCATAGAATTATACAAATAACCCCATTGATGTTAGAGTACAAGAACTATAAATCAATCATAAAAGATTAACCATGGGTGTAATCCTTAAATCAATAACACACAAACATATAGATTTACCCCATACATGATAATCAATGGGGGTAAAAGAATACCTGTGTGTAAGTTTAGAAGTCCCATAAGTATTTATCAGGTAACTTTCTCCCATGTGCTTGAAGATTAGTCCCATGAAGATTGTTACAAAGAATTACATAATGGAATCCCAGCCACTAAGATCTTCTGCAACCTTTCACCCTTGGAATACTCTCATATGCACTATTCCTGTGGGGGAGTCCGTGCTTCTAAAACCATGAAGGTGCTAAAATGACGGCTACAGGGACCTTTAACTTCTATTTATAATAGAATCCTTAATACCTTAATTCATTCCCACAATGGATTGGGCTTGGAGTTTCCTAATTAGAGTGGGTCTATAATTGCTTGGGCCCAATGGATCAATCGGTATCAGTTAAACCCACATAAAAATCTTAATAATCTCCCACTTGGGCTACACTGATACTAATATCTTTTTATTGACACCTGGCCAAAAAATTCCAAAACTAAACACCACTTAAACAAACTTTGATTCAATCAATAATCTCTACTGTTGAACAATAGAAAAAAATACACCTCAATATACGACATATGACTATCTAATGTTACAAACAATAGAAAACTATCAATCCAAATCGCCTGAAAAAAAAAATATATATATATATATAGGGAATTGATATCATAACTGTGATCATATAAGATATATCATTCCTTATAGGTCCGTTCATGATCTAAAGATTAGCCTACCTTAAAAACCTCACAGGTAGAGAACTTTGATATTAATCAATACTTAGTCAAACCGCCTTTTTCTTATATTAAAATCTCACTTTGGCATACAGCCTTTGGTTAACAACCACCTCCATGAATTTAGGTTAAATATCACAATAAATCACAAAATTTGATAAATCGCCTGTGGTAAATCACCACTTCTTTGGATTTAGGCTAAATACTGTCATAAATCATAGACTTTGACTAAATACTTCCATACATCATGAATCCTAACAGAATACCGTCAATTACCTTGACTTATCGTCAATTACTTTGACTAAGTACTGCCAATAAACCTTAGCAGGCACAGCCTTTAAACTTTGACTTTTACCACCATGATATCTTTGGTTAAATAAGATCATAAAACTCCCACTAACCAAGCATATCAAAAATCTCAATAATACTAATGTCAGAAAACATGGCTCTTGAGCACTTTGTCAATAAACTTGGGTGACATCACCTTTGAAAAAATGTCACATCACCTTGAAAAACATACAATTGAACTGAATATACCACTTTGGTGGGTTTCACTCATTCCTATCATGTTTTCCACATTTGAGATAAATATATGTATAGAAGTGTATGCTTTAATATGTTTCTTATACAACTAGGGACAATACAAACAAATGAAGCATAAATGTACATAAATAATTTAGAGAACAGGATTTAAGATAAAATCATTCTAAAATTACTCCAAAATCATTATAAACTTAATACGGTAATAAAATTGTTCCTCATTCCTTTCGATTGTGCTTTGATCAGCAACAACACCTGTGTTGGGTTCCCTGAGAGCTAAAACCAGATCAAGTAACCCAAAAATATCAGGTATGAAACATGCACACCAAATAATCGGGTTAAAAAATGTAATATGTTCAACTAGCAAATAAACTACACAAGAATCATAACCGTAACTATGTTCCTATCCCTTGGGCTAAGAATGCACTGGTCCTCTTGTAAATCTAAATTTACTGTGAAAATATAATTATTTTTGTCACCTATGGGCTTAGACGCCTCTAGGTTATAGTCCCTTCCATACATGTATTTTTCTTTAACTTTGGTGACATCACCCTTGGGCAAATATCACCAACTTTACTACGCTTGAAAAAACTATGAAAGAATAGGATGCGCCACTTTGGTGGATTCTACCTAATCCTTTCATAGTTTCCTAAAAATATGCTGTGCAACATAAAATTTACGGAAGACTCACACCCAGTTTAATTCTAACATATTTATCCATCATAAGGTATTTCAAACAAAACATACAAGTATAAAATGATATGAATATGAATTTACTATATATTTCAGTCGTAAATAATTTTTCAATATCATAATAATAATAAATCAATGCAAAACTTAAAATAGTTTTTTTGTATGGAAAATAATATAGTACACTGAATTTATCATCCCACTAGCAACTTAGTATATTGAATTTATCCTCCCACTAGAAACCTAATATGCTGAGTTTATCCTCCCACTGGTCGAGTCACATAAACTAGCTTAAGGTCCATAATTCTATCCTCCCACTTGGTTCGATCAGTCATAAATTAATCCATTTATTGGATAACACAATTCATTAAATGTGACATACATTTAAACTTGTTCACATAAGCTCAAAAACAAAAGAAAACCAAATATTTTTATCAATTAATATTCATAAATAGGTTTTCAAAGAACAATGGTAGTGTTTGAGAACTTGTTATTGGATTGATCAAAATCGATACTAATCCAACCCAAACAATCCGAATTGATCCAATCGAAATACAAAAAATAACACATTAAATAAACATATAACTTATGATCATAGTCATGAAATACTTATCCACCTTATTGTCATTAATCAACTGTCCAATACCTTTTAGGGTAAAAATCTTTGCTTTAAAAGCATAATACCAAACTATTGATTTAGTTTTCCTAGTATAGAAAACTAGGTCTTTGAGGCATATATAGATCTCTATATTCTCAAGCCACTCTTAAAGACATTCAGTTTAATGTTTCAACTCAAGAAAGAATAATCCATTCAATATATAATTAATGTATGTAACATCAATGTAATTAAAACCAATATTACATTACTAACCATTAAACGTAACTAGAGTATCAACCGAACTACATTCTCAATCTTTGGGTCTGGAATGCACTGATCCACTCAAAAATTGTAATGACTGTGGGAGCTCTTCAATTTAAAAAATTACTACCACCTTTGGATGAATAGTAACTTCTAGGTTAAGGTCTGTCTATAGTACACTGGTATTTATACTTATCTTTGATAATGTCGCGTTTGGGCAAGCATTATCTAATTCTTACAAATATTTTTTTTTTTT
>NC_056559.1:31164479-31172274 GCF_013358625.1 Macadamia integrifolia | reverse complement strand
TTTTTTGTCTTTGAAAATAAGACAAAACCTTTGAATTACAAACCTATTACAGTAATCTAAGATTTTGCCACTTTGGTAGGTTCTATCCATTCCACTGCAATAACTTGTAATTACATTTGATAGCTTAAATTTGTGGGTTATTTAAACATGAACTAAATATGAATTTATATGTAAAAGAACAAGCATGTAACTATTAACAAAATAAACATTACAATACTCAATTATCAATTACTTCAAAAGTGTCAATCGGAACTACATTCCTAACCTTTGGGTCTGAAACATACTAGTCCACTCAAGTTTTCGAGATTACTATAAGATTTCTTCTAACTTTCAAAAAAATATCATATTTGGATGGACAACATTTTCTAGGTTAAGAAATCTCTATTCTATTTTTCACTTGCTTTAATTTTAACTTCTCTTTGATAATATTACCTTTGGGCTAACATTAACAACCTTGTTACCAATCATTATTCTCTGTCTTTTCAAATCAAGAAGACATTCAATTTGTATTCTATTACAATAAGGTTGAACTTTACCACTTTGGTGGATTCCATCCAATCTTACTATAATAGTCTATAAATTCATTCCGACAGCTAAAAGTGGGATTGTTTAAGCATGAATAAAAAAATATTCATAAATAAAAGCATGAACTATCATTACCAATAATAAACAAGTTCATATTCTGATATGCAAGTAATGTATGAGTTGATTTTCTTTTATTTCTTTCAATTAATAGAAAAATTATGAAGAATCATAAAACACCCATTCTTGTAACTTATACAAAACAGATCATAAAAGTTGACAAAAATTATGTTCATAATATATCAAAACGAAGAGCACAAAAAATTGGACTCAACGCAAAAAAACAAGATGAAAAATTCTTCACCGTTTGCTTGCACGAACCATTTGAAGTTGTAAAAAAAAATGATCAAAATCAATCTGGTTTGCCCAAACCAACCGGTTCGACAAAGCGGTCTAAACCGATTTAGATGTATTAGTTTCAGGTCAAAATCTGGGTCTTTGGGTCAAGTATCTGGGTCAAAATTCAGGTATTCAAGTCGAATGGTCAACGACCCAGTTGACCAGGTCAAATAGAGTTGGGTCAAGCCTTGACTCACTGCATCACCAAGTTAACTTGAAAACCCTACTGAGTAGACCTGGCGATGACTCAAGATCGTTCTTTTCCCTTTTGTTTAATTTTTTTTTTTAATTTTCTCTCTCCTCAGGCCATCGGTTTCTGATGGCACGTCTGGATGTTTTCGGTGACGTGCGGCATATCGATAAGACCGTATTCTCGTCCTCTACAACTTTCGTGAAGTAAGTTTTTTGATTTGAGATCTTTAAATGATGGTAAAATTCTGATTTTTATGATTTGGGACTCAAACCTTATACAAAATCTTTTTTTTTTATTCTTTGATTTTTCTTCATTCTAACACCATAATGGTTAGTTCTGATATCAATTGTTGAGAATTTTTTACCATAGAATTATGTGAATAACCTCATTGATATTAGAATACAAGAATCACAAACTAATAATAAAAGATTAACCATGGGTGTAATCTCTAAATCAAGTACACAAAAACATATAGATTTACCCTATACATAATAATTAATGGGAATAGAAGAATACTTGTGTGTAAATTTAGAAGTCCTATAAGTATTGATCACGTAACTTTCTCTCATGTGCTTGAAGATTAGTCCCATGAAGATTGTAACAAAGAACTACACAATGGAGTCATAGTCGCTAAGATCTTCTGTAGCCTTTCACTATTGGAATACTCTCACATGCACTATTCCTGTGGGAGAGTCCATACTTCTAAAACCATGAAGGTGTTAAAGTGATGGTTGCAGGGACCTTTAACTTCTATTTATAATAGAATCCCTAAAATCCTAATTCATTCCCACAATGGATTGAGCTAGGAGTTTCCTAATCAAAGTGAGTCTATAATTGCTTGGGCCCAATGAATCAATCGGTATCAGTTAAACTCACATAAAAATCCTAACATGGGTTTGGGGTTGGGGTTGAGGTTGGGGTTGGGGGGACGGGGTGGGAAAGAAGAGATTATTCTTTATCTAATCTAAACTATATTCACATTAATTGTATTGGCAATCACATGTATCATATGTTAAAGTCCAATCTTATACTAATTCCAACCCTATATGGTCTTAGCATATGGACTTATAAAGGTCACTTATAGGCATCTCATAAGGGTCTCATTTCAATCAATTCAAGAAGCAGTGGAGCATTATTTTATTTCTCTAGAACCACCTTTCTCTAATAAAATATGTCTTTTGGCCCCAAAACTTGATTCCTATCTTACTTCTTCCTTTTCAATTTTCTTCTGCAAAACCTTCAAGTTGCAATCTTTCAATCGTTTTCAAGTTGCAATCTTTCAATCTATTGTTCTTAATCTTATCTCAAGACAATGCGTTGGGAAAATGTTTTCTTTACGTTACAAACAGCTGTAGCAAAGAAAGAGACTGCAAAGAATCCAAATAAGAAATAAATATGCCTAGATACTATATATTATATTCTATGGCTAAAAGATTAAATTGATAGAAGAAACATCATAAAGATCAATTAGTGAGGTTTTGGGTCGATACATTTAGAACTGTTTCCTCATGTCATGGAGTGAGAACGCCATACATGTGCTTCCCATACCTTTCCCATTATCCACATACTAACTCTAGTTATCTTTCGGTCACTGACTTGACGTGTGACAACTCATCACAGCTGTTACCGGAGATAAATAAATTAAAATAAAATCATTAAAAATTATTTAAGAATTATATTCCAAACTATAGTAGAACATAAATCAGTTATTTATTTATTTATTTTATTTGATACACTTGACACCCACCATGAATGTTGGTGCCAATTGTAAGGAAGTAAGTGTGTATATTTACCAAATCATATTATGTATATTCTATTTCTTTAAAATAGTGGAGGGCCTGCAAGTTCTTAGAATTAGAATATTTCTAGGCACTAACACACTAGGCTTGGTAACCTAATAACAATTTGGCACACTAGATGTGTACCAAGTAGATATAAAACTAAAAGACATATAGTTACATTGGGTGGCCAGTGGACTAATCATCTCTTAAAAATATATACATTTTGTATGCACATTCTGAACAAAAAGATGATGTTTCAAAATTATCTCCTCCAACACAATCTTTACATCAGAATAGACCCCAAAGTTCTGAGCTCCAATGTTCAAAACTTCCTTTCAAAATCAGAATCCCACTGGCTTCATCCTCTTGAGCCAATCAAGTCAAATTGAATTTTTTTTTCTCAAAAGTAGAAATAAGGTTATTTAATTTTCATTAAACGAAATTTTTTTTTTTTGGGCTCCTTTTATTTTCATGTATAATATTACGTCTATAAGATTTTCGATTGACTTTCTTGTTTATGTCGCAAAATTTTTTTTCTTGCATGTAGGAGGTAAAATACGATGTAAACTACCATAATAAAAATTTAGTGCTTGTTTGCCATTTATTTTACATAAAGGACTTAATCAATGCTAGTCCTACCCATGTGAGGTCCTAGGAGGGATGAGTTTGGTGACAACCCTAAATTTACACATTTTTTTTTTACGTTAAGTGGTCGTTGATCTTTATTTTACATGATAAAATATTTAAAATATTTACATAAAATACTGTTATAACTAAATTTAAATTACGATGTAGTCCTTATCATGTGGTTGTGAGAATCAAAGCTAGATAAGTCTCACTGATGCTTTAAATATTTTTTTGCTAACGACGGGTACCTAGGCCTTCGGCCTAAGTAGTCTCATGGGCCTATATTGACCCCCCAACTGTGTGAATCAAATCATGCCAGGGTTGAATGAGAACCATTCAACTTTCACTGAAAGTAACAAAGATAACTAAACATCTCTATATGAGTGGCCATAAGGAGATAAGAGGAGTCAAACTCAAAACCACACGCTTCCTAAGTCAAAGATCCCTTGCCAATTCTCCTCACATATGCTTTTAAGATATTGAAAATTTTATAAGAAAAGATTTTACAATTAAATTGCATTTAAAAAAAAAAAAGTGTAATCCCACAATAAATTTTTTCTCCATTATAAATTGAAAAAAAGCAATAATTGTTGTGAGAGGTATATACTTTCATCATTAATTATGTTACACCAATATGGAACAACCCATGGCCCATGTAGATAGCAAAAGATTTTGATTAATTTGACAAATTTTATCATCCCATGTGGCTAAAGGCCAGAAATTTTGATTTGATAAGTCAAATAAAATCAAGCTTTAGATTCAAATTTTGAGAATCTCTCTATTTCCTCTACCATCACCCTGTGACTGATATATTTTTCCTTTTAGCACTCTCCCAACAGCTTGTTTGAAGCACCCTTCAGTGGCCTGACAATCCCACATTGTGAGTGGATCTTGGCTTATAATATCCCCAATTGAAATCCTTTACTTTCAATATATGATGATAGGATACTGATGACAATCTCACTCCTATCTATTTTTTCAATTGCATTTCAAGAGAAAAGTTATCAAAATGTTGGTTCCTATTAGGTTTGTGGTCATGGATACAGCTCTTGAGTCTGCTCCATCCACACCGTTCAACTACTGCTGCCACTAGGATACTAAAATAAAAACTATTACTACTTTTTAAGTTCATTTTGATGTTTTGATTATCGCTCAGAATTTTAATCATAATTTTTTGGACAGTTTTTCTGCAACGATGACTAAACGAGACAATGACCTAGATGTGACTTCCCTCTTTCCCTTTGATCTTGTGGCTCTGAAATCACTCAACAAACGTATTTTCATTTATCGTGGCCTCCCGTAAACTCGGTCTAAATTTTTTTCATTTAATATTTTCAAAACCCATGTTCATATAAATTATTTAACAACTTGAAGGGTGTCAATAATAAAATATCTTATTTAAAAGAATTTATTGTGTTTTAAGAGGTCTTGTTGTTTATAGAAAAAGTCAAGAAATCCCCCTTCAATGTAAACTGTGAGGATGACATCTTTTGTTGATCACCCTGTCAAATCAAATTCGTTTTCTCCTCTTCATCGTTCACCCGTAGGGCTTCTTGCCATCTTTCCAAGATGCTGATTTCTATCGATAATCTCTTTCTCATTTTATCTTTAGAAGGAAAAGACAAGGCTACATACCAATTATTTTTTTATTCCATCATATCTTTGGGTTATGTTATTGTCAAGTTAATCCGATAAATAAAAAATAATAAAGAAACAATAGATTCGCACGACACAAAAATTTAATGAGGTTCACACACCAGGGTGGTATGCTACGTCCTTGAGTGAAGAAGAATATGTTTTACTATGCAAAAGAGATATTACACATAAGCAGCAGCGAGAAAACTCGCCATGAAACCTTTACTCGAAAAACCTCTAAAATACAATGAATTTCTCAACAAGCAACAGTACATTATATATACTCCAAGTCGCGGGTCGACCCATCGGGTCGTATTCGATCCGGTTGAACCATACTGCGGGGGCGAGATTAGTGATGAGCTCCGGGCTTGGGCCTGTCGGCCCAACCCCTCTGCTTCCATCACAGATCTGAGAAAAACTTTCCATTTGAGTCCCTACCAAAATATATCAGATCGGTTAAATCTTCAAAACAGGTCAAGAATTCGAGACAAACTTAACAAATATGTATAGAAAAATATATTTATTCAATTACTTCTGGTGTTCCGGTTGTCACTCAAGATTTAAATCTCATTTTTTTTTTTTCATCTAGATCAAAAAAAAACCAAAAACCATTATTTTGATTAATTTTTCCATAATTAAATATCAGAATTATCTTCTCCAACTTGAAGGGTGTTGTAGCCATCTTTTTCTCCTTCCATAAATTGCTTGTTTATATAATGAATTTATATAAACTAATTGGATAACAAAGGAATGGAAAAGCTGTAGTGTGCTTGTGCACAAATTCCATGATTAGAGTAACATGAGAATCGATATAATATAAGTGCTACACCATGGATAGGGCCGAAGAACTCATTTTTAAAATCATCCTTGAGGGCTAGCGTGTTGCCCTATGTTCCAGTCCCAAACCGGACTGCTCACTCAGACCTGCATACTTTTACAGGTCTAAATGGTATTTCTAGACTAGCGATCAACTATTGCAATGTGGCTTATTGAAAATGGGTGAAATTTTTGGACAAACCTTATAATTAGGTCTCTGCTCATGTGATTAGTTTCTATTAAAATAAAGTTTGTCGAATGATAAAATAAAACATTGAAAATTTTAAAACTACGATGAAAATATGTATGGACATACATACATGGATGGATATAGTATGACTGAATTTAAATCTGAAGTTTGTGATATGTTTCCAATCTAGATCATTATTCGTCAAAAATGGTTCTCTTCTAAGAGTTATTTGGACAAAATACGAGAGATCATTAATCATTATTTCCACGAAGTGAAAATGATAGAGGTGGGCAGTGAACATGATAGCGGATGTGCTGGAAAAGCATGTGGCTACAACAAAGATTTCATCAATTTGGGAGCACCCACCAAGATTCACTTTTCAAGATAAAATGTAGGACGCATCTGAAAAACCAAGATTTCGATTTATAACCCCTAGTTAATTTGCTTCGTGTTCTCTTTTGCTGATGGCTATGTCAAAGGTGGATTATAATTCTGAGTTTTTTATATTCTATTTTATCCTTGGTTTCCTTCTTCGCTGATGGCACTGTCGAAGGTGGATTAGGAATCTGAGAGTGTTTTCTTTTACTCTTGTATTCATTCATTCTATTATTAATGATATTTACTTTTCTGACCTTAAACAAAAAAAGCCAATCTAGATCATTACTTGGATATCCATATAAAATCTAAAGATAACCTCTAACTTGGTTGTGATCTAGAGAACCTTTTGCCTTGTGGGATTAAGTGAACCTCTGTGATTATAGATGAATTGGACTTTAATATATCTTTTCCCAAATACATATGTCATCATCTAATCATATATGAAGTATACAAATATGAGTAGATGATCCAAACTCTTCTTCCAATCCATGTTTAATGAACATCTGGTTTGCATGATCCATAAGTTTTACTAGTTATAATGAACTTTCTTTCTTAGGAAGTGGGACTAGAGAAAAATTGTATTAAAAAAATTCGTTAAAAAACGTGTCTATTTACCAGGAGACAATTCATGCCTAAAAGTCATTAGATACAGATCAGGCGAAAATGAGCCAAGTTATGATCTATACTCCAAGCTATCTATGAGAAAAAACATATGTCTTAATATATATAAAAGAATAACAAACAGCTCTAAATTCTATCATAAACAATATTAATTGAGTCCCCCACCATTTGAATGAGTCGTACACTATACGCACCACCTCCTCCTCTAAAGTCTAAGGTGTCAGAAAATATTGCCACTTTTTCCAATTCTTCTCCCTGGCATGCACAAGACTTGCTAGGATATGGCATATGCTTAAGCCTCATTGAAATGATCATTTTCAACTCTAGAATACATTTATTTCCCCTCCTTTCCTTAAGATGGCCCCTAAAGGGAAGGGAGGGAAAAGGAGGGGAAAGGGTCCATCTCCATCATTGGAAAAAAAAAATTATTATTATTATTATTATTATTATTTTTTTTATTTTTTTTTGCAATGAGGAAATCATGGATTACCCTTTGGTTAGATCGGGTTAAACTCTAACTCTCTTACCTGAGACATGATCTCTTGTCAATTGAGCTACTCTAGGGATAATAATAAAAATGAAATTTTATTACATGAAACAGAAAAAAAAAAAGTGTCAAGAAAAGAGAGGGGG
>NC_056559.1:31153612-31164459 GCF_013358625.1 Macadamia integrifolia | reverse complement strand
GGGGGGTGGTGAAGGATAAAAGAGGAAATAAGTCATTTTAGGCCGATATATTAACTGTTAATTGTAAAATTTTGTATAGATAGAATTTAAATTTGTTATACATAAATTAATAACAAATAATGTATCTTATTATTTATAAATAAACATATGTAAGGGAGAAAGAAAATTACATGATTACGTAGGCCTATGTCAGCAAAGGGTCCAATGAGAACATGCGTCCAAACATCCAACGAGAGCAAGATGGTCACTTCACCATTCTTGATTTTTGACACAGGAATGCATGAGCAGGTAGCATCATTTTCTCCATAAACATATTTTGTAATTTTTTTTTTTTTTTGTGAATATATGTTTATTTTTCCACATTTATTCCTACATTTCTATATGCTAGATAGTACTATTTCATTGAATTAAGTTTTTTATTTTTTATTGGTAAAAGATTTGAAATTGAATTTGTGATTAAATTAAACCATGATCTCTCTATCCAACTATCAAATCATATATTAGAACTATTTTCCTTGATAATTATTGTTCTAATATTAAAATTAACAAATAAACAACTTCTTAACCATATCCATTATGGGTAATTTAATTCAATGAGCAGAAGTTTTGAATTCATTCATTCATGCATGGTGTCAAAGGAATAATTTAAGCTACAAAAAAGTGCTTTTGGATAATTGACTTGTTTATCCATTCAAAATCATCAAATCCTAACCTACAGTAAGTTAGGTAGTATGTAGACAGAAGCCCCCATATGTGCCTCCATGTTGAGGTCTGAGTGTATGGCCATGCATTAATTTTACAAAAGAGAAAAATAATTTTTACCATTTTCAGTTAGACAGCGACGCGGGTATTGGAGACAGGACATTTTCATGTTTAAAATATTTTTCTCTAGCTAATGGTTGCTTTACATTCAACTAGTGGAGCCAAACTGTAGTAATTTTTTGTTGCATTGTGAGTTGTTAGTTGTGATTTGTGAAGGATGACCCCTCAACTGACCATTTTTTGTTTTATCTCATACATATGTGGATTAGAATAAAATTTGCATGTCTGGTTTGAAAAAGATTTTATCCTTGGAATGATAAAGGAATTGCCAATGGTTTTACTAATGGGGATTTTGATTAATCAATTCCTGATTCATATAATGAATGAGGTATGCTACCATCTTTTCTCTATTATCTTACTATATATATAATATTATTCTATTATATTTCATTGGTGTGCTCTTTTATGCCATTAATTCAGAAAATCTTTTTTTTCCTTATATGGGTATAACTTGTTGTCACTAAAATGGTGAATCAAGTCGATAAAAAAAAAAAAAATGATGTACTAAGAAGTTGTAATTTTATCTCAATTGCTCATTCTTTTATTCCTAAAAGTTATAATATTTAATACGAAGATGAAAAATATGAGCAAAACAATGCTCTCTGGTTGAGCAGCCCTTATGCCTAAACAGAGGAGTGGGGTAAATGATGCCCCCAATCCATGTGAAATACAAAACCTTCACCCTTGTTGATGGTCATATATGTCTTGTCAATCGTTTCGTGTCAGTGCAAGAGCTATTTGATCAAGAAGTGTTCTTTTGACTTATTTTCAAAAAGTTGAAAGTTATTTAATACATTTTTATTACAAAAAGGATAGGATATACCTTCAATGAAAAAAATGTGTTACCCTAAAACTAATGAATTACATCTCCACCTTTGGCATGACTATCAACAAATAACAATCCAATGACATGAACAACTAATTTTTAAACAAATATATATATATATATATATAGGTCTCAACTGATAATCCTAATTTATATTGTGAAGAATGAATATTGGAACGGTATCCCAATTAGAAGAAGTAATCAATACTTTCATGATGTAATTCAACCACATGAATAGAAGCGATAACAGAAAAATGCCCACAGTGTTTTGTTTGGTCAGGTGCATATATATGGATCTACCACATGAAAATAAATAAATAAATAAACTTATTATTGTGCTATTTTATCTATAAAGAAAACCAACAGAATTAGTGGAGGTTAGTTTTCCCACTATCCAAGGAACGAGGAATATGTCAATCAACTTAGATTAGGATCCATAGGGCAATTATAGATTCTATCATGGACCTACCATCTTACAAAATCATTTGGACTTTTTCTAGAGTATAGATCTATTAGAACGATCATTTCATGGATTACTTTGTTTTTTACACTCACGATAAAGAGAAAAGCATTACAATCATGTCTTTATGGTTAATTTTTTTTTTAGAAAAAAGAATGTTAGGGCACGTGATCACGTGATTTCTGCTGTTTAACATAAGAAGTCGAGAATTTATCATCCCTCTTTTCATGAATTGAAGAATCCTCTTTATTGATTCGTTAACATACACCTTTATTGGTCTCCACATTAATACAAACAATGTACAAGCGGTAACGTGATTTGATAGTCATCTCTTGTCCATTTTTTGTTATTCAATTATTATTATTATTATTATTATTATTATTATTATTATTATTATTATTATTATTATTTTAATATCAACTCTATGTTTTAATTAATGATGTGATGTAAAGATGGTAAGTTTTATTTTTTCCACCTAGCTTTCTTGTAGACGAAGGAGAGATGCATGGATTATTGCACAGTTCGGAGTTGTAAAGGTGATCAATAGCCGTGAAGAACAATAGAACTTATCCAATTGGAGCCTTATCCATGATTTTCTTGACATTGAAAATCGACTAGTGACTTTGAAGTCTTTAGAAATCTGATCCATCTAGTAGTGAGAAGCTTTTTGTGAAAAATTTGTCCCATAAAAAAGTGTTTCGTATTTTCTTCGTTTTCGTGATTAGACTGCTTAACTCTTTTATGTCATAAATTTCTTAATTTTTAAAGTTTTTCTTTTATATTAGATGAATTGTATTATAGGGTTTGTCCTGTTTAATTTAGGGACTTCTCAATCTTTATTTTAGTCTGTCAAAAAAAGGTTGTCTTATTTTATACTTTTATATTTTTTTTTCTTTAATACATACAAATTATCAATAAAAAAAAAAACAGTAGGACGTAGCTAGTGAGCCCCGATTCAGTGTTTGGATTCATTAGTGCACGGTTGGAGCAGCAAGAGAGATGAGGAGACTTGTCATCACAAGCACGAGTTTTTTTCCTCTTCACTTGGGAGAAATTTACCCCCAGGCCACAATTCATTCATTGTACTTATTTAATTTAATTTTTTAGGTGGACGGGGGATAAACTTTCATTCATTGTATTCTCTTCACAACTATTATCACACTGTTCACCGCATCATATCTTCTTTCTTTTTGGTACAACGGACAGACAAAGCCATCTTCTTTCTCTCTCTCTCTCTCTCTCTCTCTCAAAAGGAGTCATATGGGGCTGCCATATATGTTGGCTGATGTTTCCCATGCCACATCAGCATGAGAGCAATTACAAGAATGTGGGTGGTATTTTTGTATTAAGATGCGTATAACCCTTGATGGTAGATGTGTGGTAGTTTTGTATTAGGATGCGTATATCCCTTGATGGTAGAGAGTGAAGGGTCTCTATGGCCATGTTCGAAAATAAAACCATTCTGGTGTTTTTATAGTTTTTAAGGAAAAATTACATGATCCTTTGCAAAACTACCCACTTAAAATTTCAATTAACAAAAATATCTAAAATCAGGTTTGATTACAAAACTACCCACTCAATGATACCCAAAATCAGGTTTAGGTCAACAAAACTACTAGTTCAAAGTTTCAATTAACAAAAATATAAAGGATGAAGGAGAATCACTATTTTGGGTAAGTTTGTAAATCCAAACCTACTATGAATAATCTTGTAAAAAGAAACCAAAAAGAGGGTAATCATGTAATTTTTCTTTTTTGAAACATGTTTGGAACAATTTTGCGAAACAACTAAAAGAAGTTAAAAAATACAAAATACAAAAAGTTAGGACAAAAACGAACATGAAAAGGGTAATTTACCCGACTCTAGGCCTCTTTCTTAAATATCAAGGTTCAGCCTAAACAAAGTTTTTGCCATTTTAAAAAAAAGAGCTTTTAGAATTCAAGAATATAATAGAGTGTGCAGCTGTTGTCGAAGAACTAAAGATATACATAGACATATATGGTGAGATGCAGGCATGCCAATATACAGGGGACTTATGGTTGAATATTTTTTTAACAACTTGACCTAAGTGGTCTATTCAGATTATCCACTACCCAATAGTTGAAATTGTAAAGCCCCAACCCCTCTTAATAGAGGGGCAAGGGGGAGATTCATTGAAGCCCCAGCGACCAAAAATTGCTTTAGGATGTGCATTTTGGTACCTATATTAATTAGGTTAAAAAAAAAAAACGTGTTACTAATAAATTTCTCATGGCAGCCTTAATATGTGACACATGCATGATAGGCCACATCTTGTGGACAATTAGACTTTAAAGTCCCTTTCTTAGATGCCAAGTTTCAACTTAATCCTCCAAGTAGAAAATGTTTTGAAATAATTTAGAAAGAATTGAATTGGTATCACATGATATATATGTTATAGAATATTATAACATATATGTATATATATATATATATATATTTTTTTTTTTTCCGACATCAATATTAGACCATATATGGCCGTAAGATCTAAAGTTATATATCTTGCCTTGTAAGTAGTTACAAAGAAACTAAAATAAGAACAAAGAGAATTGTATATTTGTATGGTCTCCTTGCCAGTTTTAATATTTGACTTGTGGCTCATCCACCTCCACTAGTTTAGACTTTAGACCAACACTGTAGTGAAGTGATTCCATAATTTTCTACAAGGTGAAATAGTATGCTTTTTCAACCTGTCATTCCCATTGTATCTATCAATTAGTTTCACTTTGTTAGCAGAAAATTACGGATAAACTGTGAATTGACTAGTGGATTAAACGTCAAGTTAGAGAAATTGAAGCTCAGTCCCCTAAAGTATGCAAACGGTGTTTGCCTTTATCTAAAGTCTAAACAGCTGCGAGGCAGATATTTTTGGTCTTGCCACATAGAAATTTAATTAAGGATCCAAAACTATTAGGGTGTCGGTGATATATTTATAATTAAAGAAAGAGGTTCCTACATGCCCCTTAAGGGTTGCCTTCCTATAGCTGGCTTGCGTAGATGATATGGTTATTCTTACCATTTGACAAAAATGTCATAGTATATATTACATATGTGTTAAATTTTAAAATCTAATTCAATTAAATATCTTCTCTTGTGTCGGTATGCATTCCATGAATATCTAAATATTACTTCAACAATTATTATGCACTTTCTCATGAGTCTAGATCCTCTCCCCACGTGGTGACCTCCTTACATGGGGTCTCATCATCCATGATGTATTAGACCATGAGTCAATGGTTGATTAATTGCTTAGATTCATGGTCAGAATTCCCCTTGAATAGTGGGATCTCGTATGAGGAGTTAGATTCGTGGTCAGAATTCCCCTTGAACGGTGGGATCACTTATGAGGAGTATAACTACTCTCCCCACTTGGGGAGCTGATCTGAACCCTAGGATTTTTAATCCATATAAGTTTCCAGAACACATGGAAAACAATAATAATTATGGTTAAGACTTGACGTGTGGGTAGGATGTACCTAGGGCCATTTTTCAAGGAACACGAATCCGCCTCCATTGATTTTGATTATGATAGAATCAGTCTAAATCCTAGATAAAATTACAATTTTTTTAAAAGAGGAAATAGACAATAATGGGATAAGGTTGTGATTGTTATTGTTGACAAGAATGGGGAATCTACTCCAGTTCGATCCTAATTTGATTTGACCTCGATCATTAATCCAATTCCAATTCCAATTCTAAGAACCATACTTAGGGTTTCTGTGTGTTCGCAAAATTTGGGCCCCACGTAATCTATCGCATGACAAATATTAGCTTATAAATTGGAAATGTGGAAAAAGTTCCCACAACATGATATGTAGGAACTGGGTTCCATATTCATATTAGTTTTAGAAGACTTGAGAGATGATAAAGAAGCGATGTGTTCTTTTTTAACTGGATTGTGATTCAAATTATTAGACTATGCTAACCTAAAATCATGTGTTTGTGTCTTCTCAATCTTACCTAACCCTAAAAAGCAATCTTCCCTTTAGATAAATATACACAAAGCTACTATCATATGTTCTAACGGTAAAAAAATAGCCTTATAGTGGATCATTCTGTAGGACACAGCTTAACTCATACACGTTAATGTTCTGTTATAAACTTCAAATGACTCAATAATGTAATACCTTTGAAAAGATAATTAAAGATTAGGACTCTTTGAGTCCATAAGAAACCAGCTTTACAGCTCCATTGAAACATCGTGAAAAGGATGGAAAAATATGTTACTTCCAAGTTTTCCAATCTTGCTGAAAAGGACAAGCACTTTGGGTCTTTTTCTTCTTCCTTCAATTTATTATTTTTTCCACTTTCCGCGTGTAGATTGTGAGCTAACGGTACTAGCTAGAAAGGAACTCTATAAAACCCCATTGAGAAGATGATTCATAAACCATAGCTGGAAAGCAGAAAGGAGAGGCCTTGAATACTTTTGAGTGTTTGAAAATGGAGTTAAAGAAGAAGGGTCTGACTTTGGAGCTTTTGGCACTTGTGTTGTTGGAGCTCTTCAGCTTGTGCTTAGGGGAAACCTACAGATTCAACTGGAATGTAAGTTCATTTTTGTACTCATCTTAGCTTCTAATGTGAATAATTTTCATGGGTTTTTACAGACTAGTTCAAGACAAGTTTTAATTTTCTGTTTCTTTTTTTTTTTTCTGAGATTGTTGTAGATCACTACTGCTTCATACACCAGACTTAATAGCACCAAGGAAATATTGACTGTGAATGGGGTATATCCGGGGCCAGCAATACATGTCCGCAGAGGTGATAGGGTCTTCATCAATGTTGTCAACAACGGAACCTATAATGTCACCCTTCACTGGTATGCCTCTCTTTTTTCTTATTATGGGTTCCTCGGACTTGGATAGAATTCATTCTTAAAAGTTAACTATTAAGGAAAGATGCCCAAGTCCGTAATTATAAGTCTTCACATTAGGCTACTCACATCTGATATCTAATCTTGAAAATAGAAGTTTTTTAAAATTCTTAATGGATGCTTAACATTCTTGGGCATGGCAGGCATGGAGTGAAACAGCCAAGGAATCCATGGTCAGATGGTCCAGAGTACATCACCCAGTGCCCAATCCAGACAGGAGCAAACTTCACATATGAGATAAACTTCACCACAGAGGAAGGAACCGTTTGGTGGCACGCCCATAGTGACTGGTCAAGAGCCACAGTTCATGGCCCTATCTTTATTTACCCCAAGCTTGGAGCTTCCTACCCTTTCTCCACGCCCTACGATGAAGTCCCCATTATTATTGGTATGCGTTCATTACTACTCACATAGACCATTATGTCTGACTTGGTGGTTCAACATTATATATTTTTGTTGGGAAATTTTTTAGGAAACTGGTACATAGGAGATGTGATGGAGGTGCTTGAAGAAGCCATTCTGGGTGGAGGAGAACCAAATGCCTCAGATGCTCATACCATTAATGGACAACCAGGAGATCTCTATACAAGCTCCCAAGAAGGTAACTATATCTCAAACTCTAATTAACAAGTAAAACATGAGATTTATGAAAGCTATGTAGCCATATCTGATCAGAACTCATGACAGGAATTTAATTTCCAAGCTGCCATCGGAGGTGGCAAAGTGTGGAACTTTTTTTAAATTTTTTTCAAACTGATTGGCTTTTACCATCCTTCAATAATGGCATCTTCGGTTGTCTAGACCTCTGATGACAAACACTGGAAAAGGAGTACATTTCTTGTGAAAACACTGTTTTTTCGGTACAACCAAAGGTGATATTATTGAAATGGATATGGACAAGGAGAAAAATCCAAATTGATAATCTGAATTTAGTCAAAAAGAAGAAAAGGCAAGGGAACCTCTCAATCTACCGTTTCCATGCCTCAGACACAGTTGGGGTGTGAAAACGAAAACACCCAGTTGCCTTTTTCTTATTCTTTTCGTGTAGAAATCTCATAGTCATTTCATAAGAAGGGCTGGCTTCGTTGAAATTCAGGTGATTGAATGAATTTAGATTATAAAAAATAAAATATTTATTCTATGAGATGTTAGTAAGGATAAACATATTTTTTTTGGGTGAATAATTAAATATATTAAAACGCTTAGAAAAGAAAGAAAAGAAAATTACAAGGCTAAAATGCTACCAAGAGGAACTAAGTCTCAGATCAACAATCAGAAAAAGAACAAAAACATCAACCCAAGTATCAAATCTAAGCTGCACACATTATGATCATCCAAAAAATATCAAATTTTATGAGGTCTTATTGCAAGATTTACTTTTTTTTTATGTGAAAATATCCAACACACCTAAAAAATCACATACCTAAAAAAGAAGAGTAAATAATTATTTACCAAAAAACTAAAGGAGTGAAATTTTCTACAAATCAAAATGCAAGACGCGGTTTCTGTTTATCCAACGTTTCATTATCTGAGCAGTTAGAGCAGGTTAGGTCTTAATGAACTAAGATTTTCCAAAATATTGTGGGACCTATTATCTATAGCTTTAGAAGTTTCTCATTTCATCACTTTAATACTATGAAATGGAACTCTAACCAACAGGAGTGCTAGTTTGTACAATAAAAAGAGAAAGGGGGAGGCTTGGGGGATTAGAATCATGACCAAACATATTCCAAGACCGAATGAGTGGTGGCAAAGTCTCTAATTTCAAATGCTCAAAAAGCATTAAAAAAAAAAAAAAAAAAAAAAAAAAAAAAAAGTGAAGTGGTAGAAAATCTATTTTAAAGTACTGAAAAAGCAAAACATATAATTAAAGTAGATGGCAAATCATGAGTGGGAATTAAAGAAATTAAATTTGTTGAGAGTGGGCCTTTCGGACCAGAACCTTAATCTGGCGCCTTAGACCAACTCGGCCATCTCAACAATGGTTTAATTTATCAAAATATATTATATGTTATATATTTAATAATATTATATTGTGGTTGCAGGAACTTTCACGATGGTGGTGGAGAAAGGGAAAACCTATCTTCTTCGCATCATCAATGCAGGGATGAATGAGGATATGTTCTTTGCTGTAGCCAATCATTCACTCACAGTCGTTGGATCAGATGGGGCCTACCTTAAACCCATAACAACAGATTATATCATGATAACCCCAGGCCAAACCATGGATTGCCTCTTGGAAGCCAATCAAACTCTTAGTCACTATTACATGGCTGCTAGTGCTTATTCCAGTGGAGAAGGTGTTGGCTATGATAACACAACAACCACAGCAATTATCCAATACAATGGCACTTACACCCCTCCATCAACTCCATTTTTCCCAACCCTCCCTGATTATAATGACACTGATGCAGCAACTAACTACACTAAACGCCTTAGAAGCTTGGCCAGTACAGACCATCCAGTTGATGTCCCTCAATCTTTTGATCTCAGAATCTACACAACCATCTCTGTGAACACATTGCCTTGTGTCAATAACTCCTGTGATGGACCTGATGGGTCAAAACTCTCTGCAAGCATGAACAACATTAGTTTTAGTAACCCATCAATTGATATACTTAAAGCTTATTATAAGAATATCACAGGGGTTTATAATGCTACTTTTCCTGATGAACCACCTTACTATTTCAACTTCACAGCAGATGTGTTGTCATCTAATCTTTCAACACCAACAGTGGATACTAGGGTGAAGATGATAGACTTCAACTCAACAGTGGAGTTTGTGTTCCAAGGGACTAACTTGAATTCAGGGGAGAACCATCCAATGCACCTTCATGGATATAGCTTTTATTGGGTTGGATGGGGATTTGGAAACTTTAACAAGACAAAAGATCCTGAAAGCTATAACTTGGTTGATCCTCCTGAAATCAATACAGTAGGAGTCCCTAAGAATGGATGGGCTGCCATCAGATTCAGAGCAGACAACCCTGGTAAGTTTCTTAACTTTGTTTCTTTTCTATGCTAATTAACTAAGTATTGACATGGTTTTTTGATGATAAGTAATTAATGGGTTAATTTTGTGATCAGGAGTTTGGTTCATGCATTGTCATTTGGAGCGTCACACTACCTGGGGTATGAACACAGTGTTAATAGTGAAGAATGGTACAACCAGACCAACAAGTATTCGAAGGAAACCTAAATATATGCCTCCCTGTTGAGATTTGTCATTTGAAGAGGGTAGCTAGCTCTAGACGTCGGTATTGGACACAAGGGTTGTTGATCAGTTTTAGTATTTTTGTGTGTGAGAAGTCAAATAGTTAGATCAGTGATTTATCGTAGGAACTAGGCTACTGGAGTTTGTGTATTATTGAGGTTGGCCTTCCCCTTCCCCTTCCCCCTCCCCCCAATGCCCATCCCATTTCTTTGGTTCAATAAAGAGAAGGTTGTTTGGTAAGTTCTGAGCCATGGGTACTTCATCATAATAAGAGAAAGAGGTTGCTGTAAGTGAAGAAAAAAATCTTGTATTATTTTGTTTTTGTGTATGCTCACAAAGGCCGGTTATTGTAATTACTGTACTGTTAGTTGTATGCTCTCTAAAATAAAGAATGGTTTGAGTTTCCAGTTTGGCTGCATAGCATAAGTTAGTGTTTCCTTGTATCCATCTCACCTTGCACGATAAAGACTATGGTGACCAAAGCTAACCCTGCAACCCCGTGCTGCACCCTCAGCCCACACCCCTGCCCTCCCCCTACCATACGCAACCTGAGGAGAGAGAGAGAGGGAAAAAAAAACCGTGCTGCACCTTCATCCTCTTCTTCTTTTTCTTTCCTCTGTTAAAAACAAAATAAAAT
>NC_056559.1:31140763-31153592 GCF_013358625.1 Macadamia integrifolia | reverse complement strand
AAAAAAAAAAAAAAGAAAAAAATGAAGAGGGAGGTGGGGAATGGGAGCGAGAAAGGGAAATTAGGGCGGATTTTTTTTAATTTTTTTTTTCTTGAAATTTTTGGCAACCGCTGTCATATATCATTGATTTTTTTTTTTCTTTTCTACTAATCATTAAACTTTCATCGAAAACAATTGCAAAGAGCATTCACTAATCACCCCATGTGAATAATTCCAAAGAGGTAAACGGAGTTAAATTTAAAATCACATGTTTCTTAAGGCAAAGGTCCCTTACCAACTCTTAAATTTGATCTACGTTCTCTTACACGCCTCATCAAATTCAGACTTCCATCTCATTTGACATTTAGCATAAGACTCTCTCCATCATCCCCTTTTTGTAGAGATAGCCCAAGGAGCTGGCCTATCGTTTCGTGGTGGGATGTTTCTCTACAATTCTTCCCCTCCCCGTCTCCCTGGCCCCTTATCTGCTTTCTACCTTCACATGGTTTATTTTATTCGTTTCTTGCTTTATTGAGTTGCTGCTCTTGTTTTTGTACGCATCTCCCCGGCCCCTTATCTCCTTTCTCCCTTCACATGGCTTATTTTGTTCGTTTCTTGCTTTATTGAGCTGCTGCTTTTGTTTTTGTACGCATCGTGCCTTGTGCAGAGGGAAGCCTTCCCTTCCCACTTTTTTTTTTATTTATATATTTCTCTTCTTAATATAATATGGGAAGGCATGTTTTTGTCTTGGAGTATAGCATCCACGTAGAAATAAGAAGAGACCAAACACAAAAATGCTAGCATAGGAGCTACACTGCTAGACAGAAAATATTTTTCCATGTATTTTATTCCCCACACAAAACAAAAATAATCATTGCAAACATGAAGAATCTATTTGGTAAAATAGATAAGGAATTTATTTTACTCTTTTGCTTTTTTATCATCATGTGGATCAAAGTTATTTATTTATTTATATTTTAGGTTAAATCATGTAAATTAAAGTTATTATCCCTTTAAAAAACCATAAGGGGTCCCACCTCACCCCGCTCAACAGTGGGGATGTAATACATCATTGATTAATTAATCTCATGCATATTAATCATATGACCAACTTAATCACAATCGCAGAAGTTACGAACCCAAGTTTACCATAAATTAAATTGGAATTATGTATTCTTCTTCAAGATCTTCCATCATAATCTAATTCCAACTTTATAAATAATCTATGGATTGTATGGATGCAAACATCTATAACAATATGCAATTAATAAAAGAAAAAAGGTTCTCAGAGCAGTATGCGGAGAGTATACAGCATCTTCTCTCATCACATGAAATTTACTCTATTTACTAAATAGTTCCATCCCCATTCATTGGTGCTATCTACCTCTATGCCGTTTTCTCATAGAATCATCTTCCTTAATTAGTTATAAATCATATTTTTTTTACTGAAAGGGGTATCATTGCAATATTGTATGGCCCCTATAATGCGGTGACCAATGAGAGCAAGTGCAGGGCATCCAAAAGGAGTGGGATTTTTCATTTTAACAGGGGGTCATTCACCCAATCCTCACATCCCATGGATAGAGTTAGAGTCAGATGGGGTTGAAGGGCTCAGCTGGCTGGAAAGGACCTAAATTCCAAACAGCAGTATTTATATCACTTTTGCAAATCCTTGAACAATGAAATGTCTAAAATACCCTGGCCCCATTGGAAGATTGGAAAAGGGGAACCCTTAGAGACACCAACATAAGAAAATTAAAGAGCAGACCAAGTCCTCGTACAAGAATCATTCTTGTACGGGGTTGATCCGCACATATGAAATCTACTCAACAACTAACCAACTAACTCTATGATGGATTCCATTTATATGGATCAGCTCATATGAGAACTTGATCCACAGTTAAAAAATTACCAGCATTGGGTACCATCTTCCTACAAATTAATACAAGATCTCTCTCTCTCTCTCTCTCTCTCTCTCATAAAGATGAAGTGATCACTTTGCATCATCACCATAGTAATTAAATTCGGATTCAAGAATTATTTGGATGAAAAATTATTCAGATTAATTCGTTTCATTAATTCAATGATTTGGTCAAAATATCGATAAAAAAATGGGAGATAATAAAATTCGAATTCGGATTCAGGAATTATTCATTTACAAAAATAAAAAGCGGACAAAAAATTCAGATGTTGTTTTTAATATTTGCAATACCTGTTTCTTATTATCTATCAATGATCATATGTACGTAACATACAAATGATATAAAAGGTAAATTTTTAAATTTTAAAGATAAAAATATTATATTTAATCTTTTTTTTTTTTCTAAATTCATTTCCTATTACTCAAATAATTGAATCAGAGAAAGAGAGACTGAGAGGGGGGGGGACTGAGCTAAATTCAGCTAGATCCACATCACCCACCATGCATGTTCACCTTAAAGACTAAAGAAAGAGTAACAACTGTAAGACTTAGTCAAACAAAAATGGGGTGAAATATTTTATTATTATTATTATTATTTTTTTAATTTATTTTTTTGTAGAAGTGTGAGAGATTACCTCAGAAAAGATAAGCTTTTTCGATTTTGTTAAAAAAAGAAGAAAAGATAACAATAAGATAATAAATGCATAATAATCACACTATTTTCTAAAGGCTTATTGACTTATTCAAGATAAAGTTTTTTTTTTTTTTTTACATGGGATAAAATGTGGTTATAATTCGAATAAAATTTGATTTGGCCGAATTATTTATGAATTTTTAAAAAATCTATAAAATTCGAGAATTCTTCAGAAATTTTTATTTGATTCGGATTCGGATCGAATTTTTCGTAAAATTCTGTTCAACCGAATTACTCACGTTTAATTCGAAGAATTTAATAACTAGGATCATCACCGAACAATTTTAATCCAACCTTCACTTTATTGAACCAAACAAATAGGGTAGAATGGTGGGTTGGGGACTTGGGGAAGGAACTGCAGCATCACATACGCATACAAACCCTAGTAGCGCCTAGTTCCTCTTAGGAGGATGCAGCGACTTTACAACAAATCACCAATTAACAATTTCACATCTCACGCTTAAAAATACTAAAAACTGAGCAAATCCTTGTGTCCAATACCGACGTACGTCTACAGCCAACTCTTAAATGGTATGCCTCAACATGGAGGCACATATCGAGGTTTTCTTCGCATACTTGTTGGTCTGCTTTTACCATTCTTCACTATTAATACTGTGTTCATACCCCAGCTAGTGTGACGCTCCAAATGACAATGCACGAACCACACTCCTGAGAAAATTAACCCATCAAATATTTGTCAATTCATGTCAACCCTGAGTCTAATAGAAAGAAATATATAAGTAATAATTGGAATATCAAGTTTTTCGACTCAACTCGACCTGCCTTTTAAAAAAAACAGAACATGATGATTTGATCCGGTCAAACTTGATAAGGGCAAGTCATTTTTTTATTTATTCAATATATATATATATATATACACGTTAAAAAGAAAAATAGGGAATCGCATTTCATTGAAGTTTAAGCTTATACTATTTCAAACATGTTCAATAATATAAATGAACTGATTTGATAGTATTTAAAAAACGACTAGTCTGAAGTTTATAGTGACCTAGTAAAAATACCTAATCTTATTTGATTGGAAGGAATCATGATCGATTATTGTCAATTTTAACCTGATCAAGTCTGCATGACTCTTGATCATGTTTACCAAAATTTTGATTTCACTCAGGAGACTCGCCCAAGTCAAAAACCTGATTTCCCAACTATGATCCCTGCACAAGACCTCAATTTAAATGAAAGTAACAAATTTACACAACTTACCAGGGTTGTTTGCTCGGAATCTAATGGCAGACCATCCTTTCTTAGGGACTCCCACAGTATTGATTTCAGGGGGATTAACCAAGTTATAGTTTTTGGGATCTGTGGTCTTGTTAAAGTTTCCAAAACCCCATCCAACCCAATAAAAGCTATATCCATGGAGGTGCATTGGATGGTTCTCCCCTGAAAACAAGTTAGTCCCTTGGAACACAATCTCCACAGTTGAGTTGAAGTCTACCACCTTCACCTTAGTACCCACCATCGGTGTTGAAAGATTAGATGGAAACTGATCTGCTGTGAAGTTGAAATAGTTAGGTGGTTCATTAGGAAAACCAGTTTTATAAACCCCTTTAATCCTCTTATAATAAGCCTGAAGTATATCAATTGATGGGTTTCTAAAACTAATGTTGTTCATGCTTGCAGAGAGTCTTGACCCATTAGGTCCTTCACATGAGTTATTGGCACAAGGCAATGTGTTCATAGAGATGGTTGTGTAGATTCTGAGATCAAAAGATTGAGGGACATCAACTGGATGGTCTGTACTGGCTAAGCTTCTAAGGCGTTTAGTGTAGTTAGTTGCTGCATCAGTGTCATTATAGTCAGGAAGGGTTGGGAAAAAGGGAGTTGATGGAGGGGTGTAGGTGCCTTTGTATTGTATAATTGCTGTGGCTGTGGAGTTATCATAGGCAACACCTTCTCCATCGGAATAAGCTTTAGCGGCCATGTAATAGTGACTAAGGCTTTGACCAGCTTTCAAGAGGCAATCCATGGTTTGGCCTGGGGTTATCATTATATAATCTGTTGTTATGGGCTTAAGGTAGCTGCCATCTGATCCAACGACTGTAAGTGAATGATTGGCTACAGCGAAGAACATTTCCTCATTCATCCCTGCATTAATGATGCGAAGAAGATAAGTTTTGCCTTTCTGCACCACCATCTTGAAAGTTCCTGCAGCCACCGTACAATGATTTATTAAAAAATGGGTGCTTTTAGACTATTATAACGTTTCATTATTTGTCATTTCACAGTGTATGAATTAGTCTTATGTTATAGAGGATTTCATATATATCTCAATGGAAAAATTTTAATCTAAAATAAGTAAAGAAAATTGTTCAATCTCTCATTCAAAGTTTTAGTAAAATTATCAAAAGGTCATCAAATGGAGATGAATATAAAATATCAAATGACAATTTTTGTAATTTTAGCTACTTCCTTTGCTCATTTAAATTGAAATTGTATTAATTTGATGCTTCTCCATCTTATGAATTTACACATATACAAGCATACAATCATGTGATAAATAGTGAAGTATTATATTTCACTAAACATAGTGACGGGAGAGAAAACATAATATTTAAAAAAAAAAATTGTGTCTGGGAGCGTGGCCTATGCCAATGCTCCCATGAGTTTATCTCTCTCCTCCCCTTGTGAAAGAACTCTCTCCTCTTGTAAAATGATATCTTTACTCCTTGTTTGAGGGAGGAAAGGGATAGACATAAAGAGCATTGATGTAAGCTACACTCCCGACAAAGAACCACTTCCTTATTTAATATTCTAGCCATGAGTTCTGACCAGATTTTGCGACATAGCTTTTTGAATTCTCATGGTTTATATATTGTCTCGTGTAGTGTTTGATATATATATATAGTCACCTGATTTGGAGGCTGGAGAGAGATCTCCTGGTTGACCATTTATGGTATGAGCATCTGAGGTGTTTGGTTCTCCTCCAAGCGCAAGTGCTGTTTCAATTATCTTCATCACATCTCCTTTGTACCAGTTTCCTATAATTTTCCCAACAAAGACAAATATTGGTTAAACCCCAAGTCATCAGACATAATGGTCTTATTCCTTGTCTGTGTGTTCACTCTATGGAGTAAATAATATTGAACATACCAAGAATAATGGGGACTTCAGAGTAGGGCTTGGGGAAAGGGTAGGAAGCTCCACGCTTGGGATAAACAAAGATGGGGCCATGGACTGTGGCTCTTGACCAGTCACTATGAGCGTGCCACCAAATGGTTCCTTCCTCTGTGGTGAAGTTTATCTCATATGTGAAGTTTGCCCCTGCTTGGAGTGGGCACTGGGTGATGTACTCTGGACCATCCGACCATGGATTCCTAGGCTGTTTCACTCCATGCCTGCAATGCCCAAGAGTGACAAGTACCCAATAAGAGTTTTAACACTAAAAGCTTTTCTTTTCAAGATTTGAATACAAAATAGACCATAATAAGCAGAGAGAGAGAGAGAGAGAGAGAGAGAGAGAGAGAGAGAGAGAGAGAGAGAGACCAATGAAGGGTGATATTATAGGTTCCATGGTTGACAACATTAATAAACACCCTATCTCCTCTGCGGACATGCAAAGCTGGCCCAGGAAATAGCCCATTTACAGTCAATATTTCCTTGGTGCTATTCAGTCTGGTGTATGAAGCTTTGGTGACCTACAAGGACCTCAAACAGAAAAACTTGAGATCTTGTACTAGCCTGCTAAAAAACCATGAAATCATTCAATTAGAAGCTAAGATGAGTACTCATGAACTTACATTCCAATTAAAATGGTAGGTTTCCCCTAAACACAGGCAGAGGAGTTCCAATAACAGAAGCCCCATAAGCTTTAAGACCAGACCCTTCTTCCCTAACTCCATTTTGATTAAACACTGAAGCATGCAAGAACTCTTTTTTTCCTTTTACATGCCACGTATGGTTTATGAATCATCTTCAATGGGGTTTTATAGACTTCCCTTGTATTATGTGGCCACACACCTTACATTCCGCACGCGGCAAGGAAAAAAGCAAACCAAGTGAAAAAAAAAATATATATATATATATTTATATAAGCTAGCTAGAAACCTAGAACCCATCCAATCACATGCCTCTATCTCCGTTTCAATACCTCATGTTGTAGGAACTTTTTTTCACATTCACAATTTAAAATCTTATAATTGCCACGTGGTAGATCAGATGAGATCAAAATTTTGTGAATTCGTAAAATCCCTATCTGATTTTGATTAAGTCGGATTTGAACTTAACTGGATCCCATTTTCGGTTCTTGTCAATTTCCACTTCAAAAAATCAAGCTTCTTCTAGGGTTTAGGCCAATTCCAACAAATTGTAATTGGAAGTAGTGAAGGTTGATTCAGTCACCTATTCTGCTTCCTCAAACAATGCCCTTGGTGCCTAATCATACATCAAGTTTCAATCTTATATCGTAGTTCTTCATGTGGCAAAACATACAAAGTTTCGAAAATCCAGGGTCACTGAAGTATACATAGTAATGATTGAAGTACCTTAGACATGCATGAAATGCATACCAATATACAAGAGAATATTTGATCAAATTACTCTGAAATTTAATATGTAACTAATATTGATCATAACCTTTCTACGAAAATGGTATAGAAAGGTTTCCTACAAGGGACATGTCGGAACCTTTTTCCTATAAATATATCACCGACCTCCCTATGGTTTACAGATTGGGAAAACATATTATTTCACGGAGAAAAAAGTGGAATCACTTCACTACAGTATTACAATAAAGTCATACCAATAGTGTTAGATTGAATCACTCCAAAATCAAAACATAATAAATTAGTGAGAGAGACCTTACAATTTCCTTTCTTCTTATTTTACTTTCTATTGGTTGCTAACTTATAAGGCAAGATAGCTTTATATATATATCATAACAGCCACATGGTACAGCCACATGGTACGTTCTTTAACATATCAAGTGATACTGCAATTCAACTCCTTTTCTATATTTTATTTATGGATACATATAGTTAATTAGTTATCCTTGGCTGTCTAGTTGAAAGAGACAATGATCTAGCTAAGAACCCAAATTAAACGATAGAATTTTCTTTTAAATCCATTTATATATAAGGTAAAAGTTCATTTAGATAGTCTGTCATGATAAGTTTCTGAGGACGGTTGACCTTTTTAAATCATTAGGACTGTTAGGTGAATTGTGTGCCTTATGGATTAGTCATGTGTACAATTCTAGATTCAAATTTAATTAATACCTACACATGCAGCCACACCCACTTATGATTTTGCTTGTATCATAATTGGTTCATTTAAGTAATCAATCCTCATATACTAGGCATGATCTCATTTATGAACGATTGATTGAATACCATGATTGGCTCGTTTCATTGTGTGGGAAAAAAAAAAAAAGATAATTAAATCATTTTATTAAGGAAAAATTAAGATAGTCACAGAACTAGAAGGAGGACTGAATTCCATGTAAAGGCCAAACCCTTGGAGAAGAAATAGGCCCTCCACCAAGCCAAAAGTGCTAAGGCTATGTTTGGTTGTGAGGGGAACAAAAAGGAAGGGAAGTGAAATTTTCATACTTAAAAAAGAAATATATGTAATCATTACCCTTGTGACTTTAACATTAATTTCAAATCATTCCATATTGGTTATAAAATTTTACTTTACTTTGCATCCAAAACCCTTTGCTATAATATGTAAAATAAAAATTACATGTAAAATACAATATTATTAAATATGATTACAAAAATTAAATAATTTATACAATCATATGGGGTAATAACCATAAACATTTCTTTTTAAAGTATGAAAATTTCACTTTCCTTCCCTTTAAATTTCCATTACAATCAAACGGAGCTTAAGGGATTTCAAAACCCCAAAACCACAAAGTACCAATCAAAGAAGACGATAAGAACTTATGCTAACCAACGGACCAGGTGACACGGGATGGATATCCCAATTGTCTTTGATAATCGTCTAATTAGAGCGGGTCATGTTCCTGAAGATGTGGTAATATCTTTCCTTCTAGATGTAGGCAATGGTACTCTAAAAGGTCAGTTTGGCAGTACTCTCAAAAATATAATTAATCCCTTCGAAAAATTATTATTTATGATACAATTGTGGATTATAATATAGGATTTTTTATTTTTCTGCCAAATTTCTTGAAACAATTTAATTATTTTTTAACGTCCATGTTGACCTAATTCTTTGATGCATCACTGATACGCAGATCACTTGAGTGAAGTACAAGGCTTATTATGCTAAAAAAAAAAAAAAGGAAAAATCATTTAAATTCACTGCACATTTGACAAATTGCAAATCATATAAATCAAGTCAAGCAACAAGTTAAATAATTGAGGAGCCACCCTCGCTTTCTCTTAAGGTCTCCTAGCATACATACAAAAAAGGGAGAGGGATGGGGAGGGGGTGTGTTGTAGGAGCTTATTCTACAAGCTTATCCGAAAAATTTCAAGGTTTTCAAGGTGATGTATTTTTAGGATTTAACTTGATTTGTTAAAGTTGAATTGACTTATTTTGTTATATTAGTATTATTTAGGTAAGAGAATGCTACCCATTTACTTGGCCACTACGTCAATGCATAGACCAACGAGATGACGTATGGAGATATCTACAGCTCATTAAACAAGGTGACGGAGCAATGCAATCTTTTTGTGCCCGCATAAACTCATACAAGCAGGTAGTTTTCTTTTTCTAATATTTTTATATGAAATTTATTAGAACTAGAAAGGACCTTAAAATTTCTATACAAACATTTATTTATATATATATATATATATATATAAAAGTTAGCTGCACAAAAGGAGATGAGAAACTAATACAAGCTAGACAACACAGGCTAACAACTCCCATACAGTCCTCACATGGTGACAATTCTCTCCGTCATGGATTTGAAAAAATGAGATTTCTCTATTTCATATCATTTTTCTCTCTCTCTTTTTAAATATGTTAAATTTATTGGTGGAATAACAACTCAATAGTTTGCTTCATTTTTTTAATTTTTATAGCTCTTATCTTAATGAAATTCATTGCTGATTTTTAGCCAAAATAAAAAACTAAAAAAATAAAAATAAAAACTAGAAAAATGTGAAATACCATTCATTTACTGTACAAGAAAGGATTTAAATATTTAGCCAACCACGTGCGTGTCAGATTAAGGAATGAGGAAGGGAACCCTACACTTCCTTTCACCTGGTATGGCTGATCATTCATTCTGAAAAAATGTTTTTGTGCTTCCCAGGCTTGTCCCTGAACCCTCTTTTTCTGTTTTTTTGCAATAAATTGATATCGATAAGAAAATGTCACATTGTTCTTCTATGTATCTTTGAATTTTCATACATCTAGGTTGTATATATGCCTACCCCAAAGGTTTTTCGCTTGGGTTGTTAAAATAAAACCGAATCAATCAAACCGACTAAACAAACCCGAACCAAATTGAACAGATTCTATGAGGCTGGCTTCAGTTTGGGATATTGCGAAACCAATTGAAAATCGGACCACATTGGACCAACCAATTAACTAAGTTGAAATTGATACAAAACTGATTAAGAAAAAAAAAAAAAAAAGATGCAAATAGCAAACCCAGAAACCAGAATTACAAAATAGAAGAAAACTCTATGTTTTTTTTTCCCCATAATATATATATATATATATATATATATATAGTAAATTCAAATTGAGCTGGACAAACCCAATATCAAACCAATAAAATAAACTGAAATCAAATCAGATCGAAATCGAAATCAAACATTTTCTTATTGGGTCGTCTTTGATTTAATGCAATTTAACTCAAAAATCAGACAAACCCACTGTTTGACACCCATAGCCTCTTTTAAGTGATTTTATCCTCATAAATAACAGGCTATTTAAACATGTAGATCTCAGAACTACCATCATGTTCCATCTCCACCACGAGTCCATCAACCCTAGGACTGGATAAGTCTCAGATCAATACACAGACGGGGCGAAGTGATCTACAGTAAATGGGCCGACCTGCAGCCTTAGCCAAGGAAAGTATGATGCTACACAAGCAGGTTAATGATTTGTTTGTTGAACATTCGCATAGATGTCTTCTCAATGCAACCATTTGTCTTGTAAAATTTGAAGTTTTATTCTTTAGAAAAAAAAAATCATTATGATTAAAAAAAAAACAAAAACAAAAACAAAACTGGGGAACGTACAAATGAAGAGTAGGTCCATGATAATTTAAATATCATATTTTTTTAATGATTTTTTCTTTTTTCTTTTTTTTTGATAAAATTTTGTAAGTAGTGTGGATTAGGTTCTCCTATGAAACTGATGGATTCTATGTGTGTAAATCAAATTGTACAAAAATGATTCTCATATCTAATCCATACTCTTTTGTAATGATAGGGTTTTCGCATGTAGATATTAGTTGGATTGTACAATTGCTTCTATTGGTCAATGAAAATTTCTGTCGTGTTTCTTGAAAAAAAATGCATATTCATAGTACACTTTTTGTCAGAAATTTATTAATTGACATATTAAAGAATGGGGGGAAAATACTAAACTAAATTAGGATCCTGATAATATACATAAGAGGCTCCCCCAGCTGCTTGGGAGGAATATTGCCAGCTCCTTTTTTAACTTATTCATTATATGAATTAATATTTGATTGCTTCATTTTGGAAGAAGAAACCATACCTATATCATAATCAAAATCTTCTTTAGAAAAACCATTGGCGATTCCTTCATCATTCCCAAGAACAACATCTTTGTCAAACCATTAATGCAAAGTTTATTCTAAACACTCACGTTTAGAACAAAACAGAGAAAGGGTTAGAAGGTATAAGGGCTTTTGTCACATTATAGAAATTTTTTGGACCTCAACATGGAAGCATGTATGAGGGCTTTTGTCACCTTACTACCTAATGTACTGTTCATGTTAGTTAGAGTTTGATGGTTTTGAATGGAAAACAGATCAAAGATTCAAAATCACTAACAATTTTTTTAACATAAATTATTTTTTTGATACTATGCTTAGATGAGAAAACTGATCAATTCACATTGTTCATTTAGTTAAATTGTCCATAATGGTCTTGTCGAACATATGAGATTTTGCTACTATTTCTTTTGTGTGGTTTTTTTTTTCTTCTCTAAATCTTCGCATGCTGACAAGTTCCAGCTTTTCTTGTATTTTCTTGTTGTTCGGTTTTTAATACAAAAGATTTTAGCCAAAAAAAAATATTTAAATTTCCATTTATTTGTTAATTTTAGTACTATAACAATATTTACTAAGAAACTAAGTCTAAATTCTAATACGTACATCTATTATTCCTATATGTGACAATATGGTGATATGGCAATTCTAACACTTGGATGGAAGGAAAAGACATGGCTGGAGGTAGTTTTGTGTCACATTTTTCTATTTTTTTTGGGTAAAACGTTGGGTGTCAAATTTCAAAACCTAATTCAATAAAAAACTCTCTGATACATCCCAATTAAAGTCAAGAGAATCTTTTTTTTTTTTGGTAAAAGTCAAGAGAATGCTTTGATATAGGACAATGCCCACATGTAGTCTTTTATTTATACCATAATCTTAGATATTTTGAGCTCCAGATTTCCATATGGCAAATTATGATAAGCCTGGAAGTTGACATTTGAGTATGGAACCAAGGGGTCTGCACACAATTTTGGCCTTAGTTGATCCATCATGTGATAGTTGTTGGCAAATAAAAGAGTTTGGGAAAAGCTGTTAAAATGTAGGGACTGGACTTTCTATTTAATATAGGGAAACTCAATGCACAATAAAAAAAATATATATATATAAAATAAAAGAAGAAGAAGATATTCATTTATAAATAGTAAGATGCCTTATTTTTATAGTTTTTGTATTACTTCATCGGGAATCTGTCTATAACCAAGGTGGTTACAAACTGATTATTGTAAATATCTTTTCTTGCCTTTTAACCTCTGATTACATTTTTTTTTTTTTTTATTTACATTTAAAGTGAGTTTTTTTTTTTTACTAGTTTTCCACTCTCCTCTCTATCACTCTATCTCCCCCTCCTCCTCCCTCTCATCTTTCGCTCTTCCTCTTCCTCATTGGCTCCAACTTTGATCCCCTTTTTCAACTTCTCCCCTTCCCCCTTCCCCCTTCCCCCTTCCCTTCCCTTCCCTTCCCTTCCTGCTCTCCCAATCCTTTTCGACGCATCTCCACTACAAATTCTCACTATTTATCCATTATCACCACTTCCACCCCACTTTTA
>NC_056559.1:31119918-31140743 GCF_013358625.1 Macadamia integrifolia | reverse complement strand
CTTTTCTCCTCCCCTCCCCTCCCTTTCTCATATCCCTACGCAACGCCACTCCCCACCCCCACCACCTCAGCTACACTCCTTCCCATTTTTGGCTTCCTCCCCACCCTTTCCTCGCTTCTGTCTATTTTTCCCTCCCCTCTTCTCTCTCCTCATTTCAACAATAACAATGTCACAACACATTCCCCATTGCCCCTACCAACCTACCACCTACATCTCCCTCTCCAACCCCCCCTAACTCCCTACTAGTTTTCCCTGCACCCTGCTACCACCACACTCACCCCCTTATCTCCCTCTCCCTGATCACCCTACCCCATCCCTACCATGCCCCTATATATATCCGCTCCTTGCCAGCTGCCCCATCCCCGATCCCTAGCCACCAACGTACCCTCCCACCCTTATGATTTCTCCCTAACATTGATCCAAACAGTTTATTACATCATTAGGTCTTCTGTCACTGTGCTAGGTCATTATATGATGCGGGAAAAGTATGGTTACAAATTCTAAGTAACCATAGATAATAAAACCTTTTAATTTTCATCCAAGAGATAGTTCAACTGGCTTGAGATCATCCCTTAGGAAGCAAAGCAGAGACCTAGGATTTGCCAGCTATCCAAAGGGTAGACTATGATTTTTTCGTGTCTTTTGTCTATGTGACTGCATGATATATGTGAATCTAAGGTTTCCTTTTCCAAAAAACTTAAAAGGCAAATGTTACCTGATTGCTTGGCCCAGTGCCAGTACGAGGCCCAATGAAAATGTAAATGAGGGTATCAATATGAGTTGGGCTTTTGATTTCAGAGAGGATGCGACAATAATTTCATGCGCCCTTTGCTTGAACATAGCGACCGCACAACCAGGCAGTTAATTTTCTTTTTCCCATACTCAAAAACACCCTCGATGTAGCTAATGCCATTATCAAGTTGCAAGTTGAAGTAGAGAAATATATGTCTGTTTATTTCAATCTATTCTCATGGTGAATTCTATAGGGATTTGGGAGGAAGCTGCTACTCACAATCTTCAGTGGCTGATGGATTGTTTTGAGTTGATGTAGAACTGGCAACTTTTTAATTTTCTAGTGGGATGCTACTCTTCAGGTTTTGTGGTGTGTTATTCCAACGTAAGGCCCAAAAGCGTTCATGAATCATGATCTATCATCATCATCAGAAAAAAAAAAAAAAAAAAAAGAAGAAGAAGCTTTGGTTTGGTAATATGTGCAAGTGCTCCATCATACTAGATGCGGTATCTACCTCAAAAGTAATGGTATCAAGTTGACAAAATATTAGGTTTGGAAAACCTAATGTGCCACTATAGTTGTTAATATATATATATATATATATGTGTGTGTGTGTGTGTGTGTGTGTGTCTTATTCTTATCTATCACATTGCATATAAGGCTGGCTAGGGGTGGGTTCATATATATGATAGAAAACCTTGACACCATGGGTATAATTTTTTTTCCCCTTTTTTCCTTTTATATGTTTTGTGTGAAGACATGGTTTTGATTAAAAAAGATACTTAAACTTTCATCAGAAAAAATTAAATATAAAAAAAAGTTTCTATGATAACCCCTTTTCATTTTAGTTGAATCTGGAGCCATTGATGTAATTTTTGTCACCTGGAAGTCACTTTTGAAGTATTTTTTCTGTTTATTTAGGGAGGGTCGTAATGTACACAAATTTACCCCCGCTTCATAGATATGTTATTTTTTGATTCAAACCTGCAACTACTAGATCACAATAGAGCAATCTTACCATTGCCTTCATTTCAAAATATTTCTTTTATACTATATTGCACTTTTTTTTATATTACCACACATAATATTCTACACCTGGTAAAGAAATTCTTACGTTTTTGGGCTCCCAACAAACCCATGCTCATCCATCCTGAATATAGCCCAAGCCCATATGTAGCTCTACAAGAACTAATTCATTTGTAGTTTTAGTAGGTGCAGCCCATATTCTGACCCATATCATCATACATAGACATGGGTCGATGAATCATATGAACTGCCCCTCTGGGCTCTACGGCTCCATCGAGGAAATCTCTTTGAACTGATCCCCAGTTTGCACCTGAAGTCCGGGGAGCTCACCTTTAGTGACATGGTTTGAAGGAGCCATATCCATCATCTTACATTGGCAGAATTAAAATTGGTCCACAAGGCTAGGCATGCTAGACTCAAGATGAATAAAGGAAAAGGAGGTATTTGTTGCAACGCAACCTTAAAATGATAAACAAAAAAAATAAATAATGCACATAGATTTATGAGGTTCAACAAGATTTCCTCCATCCTCAAGGAAACCTCTTTGAACTGATCCCCAATTTGCATCTGAAGTCTAGGGAGCTCACCTTCAGTAACATGGTTTGATGGAGCCATATCCATCATCTTACGTTGGCAGAATTAAAATTGGTGCACAAGGCTAGGCATGCTAGACTCAAGATGAATAAAGGAAAAGGACGTATTTGTAGCAACGCAACCCTAAAACGATAAAGAAAAAAAATGAAAAAAATATAAATAAACAATGCACATAGATTTATGAGGTTCAACAAGATTTCCTCCGTCCTCAGTGAGATGAGATCCATGCTTCACTATCAATGGAGAATAGGGTTAAAATGCTCGCCCTCACACCTTTCTCAAATTGCTTACGGAGATAGAGAGTCTTGTTATAAATATATAGTGAAAAACCCTATAGAAAATACAAAATTACCCCCTTGCAATCCCTATGGCCCACTTACTAGCAAGCGGGACAGCCATTCTTAGAGGAGCCTACACCAGTTTCCTTGGATTAAACTGAAATAGGATACAAGACATCATACTCTACAATATCTGGCCCCTTAAAGGAATATGTTGAAAGCCTATGACCCTATTGAATGGGTATTCTAAGAGCTATTTTTAGTGATCTTTAGTATGTTTGGTGTAAATTTTGGGGTCTTCGTGTACCTCCTCAGTTAAGCTTAATGGGAACATTTTTTGTTTTATTGACTATGGTTGTGGATTTAGCCAGGGATGCTCAATTAGTCTCTACTTTTTTTATTATTGCAGTGACTTTTTTTGTTGGTGTGTGTGTTTTATTTCTGCTTTTTGCTCTAACCACTCTAAATATATTTGGCATCTTTTCTTCTCCTGAGTTCTCAAAAGGAATATGAACTGCTACCAGTCCTCTTGGTTTTTACAAATTTTGATCAAGAATGTTGTAGCCTATGTAACATACACCTACACCTACCTCTCTGTGTTTATCTTTAACTTTCCTCCTATAAAAGATATATTTGCACCCTATTATAAGAGGAGAGAGATTCGAATCGAGAGGCTGTGATTGATCTCAACGATGCCAATAGTGGTATCAATTTTCTTAAATAGCATTTGAAAAGGAAGATAACAATAGAGATTATTCTAGACATGAGATCTTCTCCGCGTGTTGCTTTCTTTCCTAAATACAACGGTGAAAAAAGGAAAATGGCTCATTTTTGGTAAGAGTAATGCGGACCATTTAAGAATTTAGATTTGCAAATATGACAGCCCATTGGCGATACAATATGATTTTCAAATTAAAACTGATACATAAGAAGATATCTGATGAGAACAAAAGATAACAATCAGGAGGTAACGAGGGCAACAAGAAGTAAAAGAAGAATAATTCATCTTCTAATGGAGAAGATGCGCTTCAGAACAACTGCCATTGTGAAGCTTTTAGCGTTTCTTGTTTCTTGTGTATTTCTGGTTCAAAATGCTACAGGGAAGACCCACCATCATAAGTTTGTGGTAAGTCTCTCACCCTCCCCCCTCCCCTCTCAACTCCTCCCCCTCCCCCTCCTAACTTTAATTTATTTAGGTTTTAGCAGAGCTCAACAAACTTTTTTACTTTACTTTAGAATAGAGGTTTTGGGTCAATAGATTCATGGCTATATTAATGTTATGGGCATAGAATTATCTACATTTGTTTTTCCAGGTTAGAAACCCTCCCCTCCACACACATTCATCACATCAGAATGTATCTAGCTCATGAGGCTTCCGTCACTACAGAGTATGGGGAGTGTCATAATGTATGCAGTCTTACACTCGTTTCATGAAGAGGCTATTTTTTTCTGACTCAAACCTGTGACCACTAAGTTGCAATGGAGCAATCTTATTGTTGCGTCTATGCTTCCAGGATCTATAGTATACGCTAGCATCTCCTTGTGTTCATCTCTCTTTTCTCTCCTATGAAACTATATATCTACCCTCTATTGTAGGAGGAGAGAGACACAGAGGTGCAAGCATACACTATACCGCCGAACAAGGAACCGAATCCTTAAAAGAAATGGGGGAGGGGGAACCCAAATTTTTATTCATTGAGAGAGCTAAAATGTTTAATCACAGGTGAATTCATCTCCTCAAACCCGATTATGTAGCAACAAGCACATCTTAACAGTAAATGGGCAATTCCCGGGTCCAAATTTGTACGTTCATAGGGGCGACAAGGCCATTATCGAAGTATATAACAAGGCAAAAGACAATATCACACTCCATTGGTAAATTTCTCTCTCTACCCATGACATGATGTATGTATATATGTATGTACATTTCTACAATGCATGTATACATCTTAAAATATGTGAACACACATCACATTCGCTTACCTATGTATTGATGATAAGTTTATTTACGTTTAATGTGTGCTGGTTCATGAATGGATATACATTGTGCAGGCATGGAGTAAGGCAACTAAAGAATCCATGGTCAGATGGCCCTGAATACATCACACAGTGCCCTATTAGAACAGGAAAAAATTTTACTTACAGAATTGAGTTCACTACTGAAGAAGGGACAGTATGGTGGCATGCACATAGTGGGTGGGCTCGAGCAACTGTCCATGGAGCAATCATTGTTTATCCCAAGCCAGGAACATACTATCCCTTTCCCAAGCCTCATGAAGAGAACCCCATTATATTAGGTAGCCACCTTCTCCCTTCATTGTACATTACATTGTCAACCTCACTTGGTGTTCTACCTAGTTACATGTATGTATGTATGTATGTATGTATCATGAAACAGATGGTAACGATTTTCATAAATTGTAGGTGAGTGGTGGAAGCAAGACCTAAACAAGATAACGGGAGAAGCAAACATAACTGGAGGAGAACCAAGACTCTCAGATGCATACACCATAAACGGGCAACCGGGTTACTTATATCCATGCTCAAAGCAAGGTACAAATTATCTAGTCCTCTATCTCACATTAGAAAACTTTGGGACCTTGGATGCCTTTATAGACTTGTTGGGTCTTTCCACTTAATATTTTAAACTATGGTTGCTCGGTTATAATGTTAAGAATTTTCTGCTTTAATTTCTTCATAGGAACCTTTACAATGATGGTGGAATATGGTAAAACATATCTTCTTCGGATCATTAATGCTGTCGTGAATGAAGAACTCTTCTTCTCCATTGCTAAACACCGAATGACGTTAGTAGGAACAGATGGATTCTATACTAAACCATTAACAACAGATTACATTATGATTACTCCTGGCCAAACGATGGATGTTCTATTGGAAGCAGACCAACCTGCTAGTCACTACTTCATGGCTGCTAGATCATATTCAAGTGCCTTCGGGGCCGGTTTCGATAACACTACTACTACTGCTATTCTCGAATACCGTGGTTCGCGGTACCATCCACCAACTAGTCCTCAATTTCCATCTCTCCCACCACACAATCAAACACAAGCAGCAACAAATTTCACAAAGAGATTAAGGAGCCTTGCAAGTAAAGATCACCCAATTGATGTCCCAAAGGATATAGACACTCGTTTGTTTTACACCATATCTGTTAACCTACTCAATTGCACCAATACACCTTGTAAGGGACCCTATGGTAAGAGATTCTCAGCCAGTGTGAACAATATAAGTTTTGTGACACCATCTATTGATTTGCTTCGAGCTTACTACTATAGAATTCATGGTGTATTTGAAGAAGATTTTCCTAGCAAGCCCCCAAAGAGCTTCAATTACACAGCTGACCACTTGCCTGAGAATTTTTTGACTCCAGCATTTGGCACTAAAGTGAAGATTTTGGAGTACAACTCTAGTGTTGAGCTTATTTTGCAGGGAACCAATGTATTAGCCAGTGATAATCATCCTATTCATATACATGGGTATAGCTTTTATGTGGTTGGATGGGGTTTTGGTAACTTCAATCCAAGAATGGATCCTTTGAGGTATAACCTAATTGACCCACCAGAGGAGACTACAGTTGGAGTTCCTCAAAATGGATGGGTAGCCATCAGATTCAGAGCTGATAATCCTGGTGAGTTTCCTTCCATTTTTCTAATTTCCATATGCATATTCTCGTAACTCTTAGTGTTAAAAATGTTGGGATTGGTATAACTGATCACCCTTAAAATGCTATCCATTAAGGAGAAAGTCTTTACAAACTTTTACATTGAACTACTGATGTAAGATCATCTCTATCGCTTCAAACCCTAACATAAGAGCTAGAAGCAAAAGGAACATACCAATTTAACATTGTTTGGGTAAAGAAAGTCAAATTTATTAGTTTGTTCATATTTGTGTTGTTGCAGGTGTATGGCTTATGCATTGTCATATAGAGAATCATCAAATGTGGGGAATGAATGCAGTTTTCTTAGTGAAAGAGGGTAGGAGAAGTCAAGCTCGTATGTTTCCACCTCCTGATGACTTGCCCGATTGTTGAAGGTGAAAAAAAAAAATTCTGCACAGGATCCCATGGTTTCTTATAAATTTAAACGCAAAAGATATTAAAGGAACACAATATCTTAAAAATTACATTACTCTCCATTGTGGCAATACTTGAATACTTGATTTCTTACTATCAATAGTGGAAATTGTTGTAGGCTTTTTTTTTTTTTTTTTTAGTAATAACTTTTAGCATTGAGGAAAGAAAAGGAGATCTTTTTATTTATTTTATTTTATTAATTTATTTGTTTATTTTTGTGCAACGATTGATAGCCCATTAGGGGCCAAACCCACGAATGAGGCCAAGACAGGTTCCAAGAGGGGCCAACACTCATTTATACATGGTACTGCGTGGATTGCTGCATGAGACGAGGGAGGAATGCCTCGAACTCAAGAAGTGTACCTCACACACACACAGACTTCCAACGAATGGTGCCAACCACCAGCCCAAGGCTGGAATCCTTAATGATAAGGTGCAAGTTTAGCTTAGTTAGTATATTTACGTATAATACGTGGATTTTTACTGTATCCGAACGTTTCAATCAAAAAGTCATAATTTGGCTTATCAATCCAAAAAATTCATATTATATGTGTATTCTATAGGTACCCATATTATACTCATCTTAAACGTGTATAATACATTTTATTCTTATTAATACATTTAGTTTGGGATAAAAAATAAATAAATAAACTCAATCCCAAAAGTCAAAACGACACTTCTCCCTTTCCGTAGGTTTTTCAATTTTAAGAAGAAGGTGGATGACACACGTCTCCTTTTCTTATTTTATTAAGTTCAACCCATCTTTCCATATTGCCCCACCCTCTCTCCTTTATTACCTTATGGGTTTATACCTTATGTGTCCACCCTCTTGTTCCTATTCATTAGCCTATGAAGTCTACTTAATTATAATTTTGTCACCCAATCTAAAATCTTACCTTAATTTCGAATCAACTGTTGGTTATTAAAATTGAATTATTGAATATCTGAATGGACCTATATGCGATCTGATTTGGTTTTAGAATACGAATCCACATCAGTAGGGGTTCTTGTGGATTTTCTTCTTTGATAAAATAATATTAATAATGATATTTTAATTTGTTAAATGATTATCCACATGCTATTATTATTATTTTTTTGACAAATATATGTTATTATTTACTATGATTGAAAGTAGTTGATGGATCACCTATCAACATTAGCTATATAGACATGATTAAACTTAATAAATATTAGATGTAAAAAAAAAAAAATTTGAAAAATGATCCCCAATTGGAAAGCTAGATTGGATATAGGTATTCATGAGAGCATGAGATATTAGAATTTAGTTGTAAACAATTAGTTTTAGTTCATTTTTAATACCAAAATAAATCTATATTTTTGCTCTTAGATTTTTACATAACAATGGTATTAAACATGTACCGTATCATTGCCATGCCCATTTTATTGCGCCGGACTTTTTGAAACGTACTATTACTGTATTGTCCATTTAATTGCCATACATATCTGTTCATATATTATTGCCATCCCCAAACTTACTATGGATCGGACCGAGCCTCGTGCTAAGCCCACCCAGCCCGTCCAGCTTTCACCCGAAAAAACATATCATTGCCCTAACCCCGAAGTCTAACTAAAAGGATGTTACTAGGCTAGGTTCGGTCGAGTAGGATGTTGGCCAAAGTTCACCTTCTCTATAGGAAGAGCAGAGCCCATATCTCGAGGCTTTGGGCCTGGACCAGCCCATATCTACAAGAACCACAGATTAAACATTTCAAATTTGTTAAAAATAACGTACAAGTTCCAATGATTTCCAACACCGTTGGTGCAAGGAGCACTCTACCATATGCCATATACCATGTACATTTTTTGGCCCAAAACCCTGCAAGGCCTGTGTCAGGTTGGATTTCTTCAAGCTGGATCTTGGATCAGCCTTGTGTTCCTCGCTTGTGTTTGTGGGGTGATTCTAAAGGATCATTAAAAATGTCATAGGGTTTAAAGAGTTTGAGGCTTTGAGGACAAGCAGCTATGTAGGTTTCGTTATAAATTTATAGCAATGGTTCATTCTCTGCAATTTAAGCACGATAACGAGCGACTGTGATCCCATTCTCCATAATTGATAGTGAAATAATTCTCATCTCATTGTGAACGAATATATTTTTATTAAACTATGAAAATTATTATATTGTGTGATTATTTGTTTTTGTTGGATTGCGCCAGGCCATGCGTGACCTTGATTGGGCTGCTCGTGCTTTGAGTTAGTACAAAAATGGATCAGTTCCCAAGCTTGTTTTTTCAATCGTTACCAAAAGGTAAAGCAATGATGGATATCTTATCTTACATGCAAGTCTTCTTTTTAAGCCCCCCATGTAAACCACACTTGCACAAAGCTACAAACCAAAGTCTCTCTCTCTCTCTCTCTCTCTCTCTCTCTCTGGTTGAGTGGGAGAGGGATTATCAAAGACAGCTTTCTCATTTCAATAAAGAATCAGAAAGACCATTCATGAGAGAGAGTGAGGGAGAGTGAGAGAAAGAGCGAGAGTAAAGAAGTGGTCGTCATACCCAACACTGTGCAAGTGGGCTGTCCTGCAGCCTCCATTATCCAAAGATGACCCAAAGTGTGAAACATCACCTGTGACGAAGTGAATAAGTTACTCTTGGTTACATCAAATTTTGTAGGCCTTAAAATATGAGGTTTAATACTTGGGATCCAAACCCTCATAGGGTTGAGAATAATAGGGATAAGGAAATAACATTCTCCTAGGAGGGAGCTCTTCTCCTATTTGGATTATTTTTTGACCTAAAACGACCTACAGATTCACACCTTCTTAGGGATAGCCAAAACATTACAGACACATACATTAACGTGGAACTGTTATTCCCACTAGAACAAGGAAAGTAGGTAGACAACTTTGGTTTTAGTTAATCAGACTTACTTCAGCCTTAATACAAGCTCTTAGAGTTGTAATTACATTCGAGATATCTCACGTGAACATCCGACGAACCTCGGATATTAACAGTAATCATACATGATTAATAATACCCATTAACACATTTATCAATTTAACATGAGCTAGGTACTAAATCTCAGTGATTATATCTTGATTAAGTTTAGTTTAGTTTAATTTCATTGATTAGGTACTTGCACTTACTTTGAAGAGTTATTAAGTTATCCTCTTCTTGAAATCTAATTTAAGCCACAGTTTGTTGCACTCTAACTCATGTCAACTCTCCAATATTCGAGATTGCACGTTCATGCCTTGTTCCAAGATATTAGTAATTACCATTAATCTGTTTAATCCATTAGAAAGTTAGATGATATCATCCATTACGTAATTATAATTGCATAATTAATGATTAATTTAAATTAAAGTGGACGAATTACCCGGTAAGAATAGGATTAGAAAACAGCAATTCCAAATGGAGGTGGATACGATGATCTGTAAAGAGGCCGGTGCCGGAAACACATCTCCATTCTCCCAAATTATTTACTGGACTAGATTTGGTTTAAAAAAATTCTATGAAGGTCACTTAATTAGTTAAGCTTAATTAAACAATACCAATGTAGCCAGCATCCTTTGCATATATTTATATTATTCTTAGTAAGCCATGAAGAAGTACTAAAACAATAACAAGAAAGGCCTTCTACTCGAACACATTTCATTAATTAAAGTATTAAGAGACTAATGGTAATGGCCTGCACTAATGACAAGTAATTAACATTTGATTGGCCATACATTATACACGTAAACTTAGCTTTTGTGATCTAACCTTTGGATTCGTGGGGAGCGTACGGCCCTCGCTTTCCACCCTAACACAAGCACAAGCACACACGCAAGCGCATGGCAACTGCAAGCCTTCAATCATCAATGACCTCATAACTCTAAACACTTTTTGTGTGTGTGTGTATGTGTTTGAAAATGGAGCCTTATAGAATGGATCTAACATTTGGATTAGTGAGATTCTTAAATGAAAAGAAAACAGCTTCATATCTTTAATCACATATCTAATCAAGCAAAGTTAAATTATCAAGGAAGATTTCAAGCCTGTCACGATGAGGACGCATATGCGCCGCACACCTGCATCATTTGATTAATCACATACATGAACTATGTGTTTAAGTACGCATACTAACTCTCCCAAGAAGTTAATAAATTTTCTTAATTATCCAAATTATAGTGCAACCATTTTAGCTTGAAATTGTCCTAAAAATATATCTTTGTTACACCTCCTCCTTATTGTATTATGGTAAGTTACATTTTCTCCTATTATCCTTTTATCCTTTTGAGAATTGAGTGAATTTTTATTGCGAAAAATTCTTTTTTTAGACACTAACTAAGCAAGTTTAAATGCTTGAGTTGGAAATTATGCCCTCCCTTGTACGTTGATACTATGGTCATGCATATATATATATATATATATATTTCAACATATCTTAATTAACTCCCACGCAATTTTGGCATTACATTTTCATTCATGAAACACATAGTCAACATACAATTGAATCATTCAAATTTAAATGCATTATGCATATAATATCATCCTTTTTTTTTCAATAAGTAAGGATTATCCTTGTAATGGTTTGACCATGAGGTGAGTCTCAATCCAATTCAACAAGATATAAGTGCCACAACAATGCTATGAAAGTAATTTAAATAATCAACTCTATTTTAAATTGTTTACTCAGGACCAAAACGAATACATTAGTAGTCCAAAAAAAAAAAGGGATCAACAGATTGGTTTTGGGTTAGCTTAGTAACAGACTGAAAACAATTCAGTTCAATCAAAATCGGATCAAACCAATTACCAAATGAAACCCTTAAAAGAAGCCAAGGGATTAATACGGTGGACCGGGTAGAGCTTGACTATCACCAAGAAAAGAAGGATGGGTAGTAGCATATATGGATAAGGGTACGAATCAAGAGTGCATTGAGGTATATATGCTCATGAAGAAGATATGAGTCCCTTTGTATATAATGGTTGGATACTTCCAACAATTACAATGAAAGAAACGCATGGAGTAAAATTGAATAAACAATTTATGTATATAGGAAACTAAAAGTTATACAATTGAAAAGACTCTTTAAAACCAAATACATTAAACATTACTTTGGGGAAGAAAAAAAGCTCTTTGTATTTAAAATATAAAAAATAGATTTTTTTTCTTTACATGATTTATCAATTAATTAGTATGGCTTTTATGCCTGGAAATAAAGTGGGCGAAATAATCATCACACCCCTCATGAAAGGTAGAAATTTTGTCCCAAAAAATGCTTCTAAGTGACTCCAATTGACCTCCATGCTGGCGTATGGGTCATTTTTGTTTTATCATAATCTCAAATCCCATTCATATAGTTCATGTTTTATGGCTTGCATTTGAATCAATACCTACATAGAAACATGGCCTGTGAGGTTGGACTGGTGCAGACTTTTTATTTGTTTATTTAAGTTCCATGCTAATGTAGGCATGGTAGCAGTTTAATTATTAAATGATTTTTTTTTTCACAAATTTTTTTTTTTATGGATTTATTGTAGATAAGATCATAAGCAATGGATGGTCAATTATGGTCTAGGTCCCTTCATTGTGATTCAAGTTGTATACACATCATCTGAAGCTGTTTTTACAATTTTTTTTTTTTTTTCTCTGTTTCACATTACTTCTGTTACTTTTTCTTCAGTACTGATTAAATTTTTTATTCCTTTTCCATTTGGTCATATGATGTTATGAGTGTTAGGGTTTTGATTTCTTTTATAGGATCCAATTCAAAGATTTCTAACTTAATTTTGAAACATCCTGTGGATAACATTGATCTTTGAAGCTATATGTGGTACTATCATTCAAGATATTTGAGGATCATCAGTTAATTAGAATTTAATTATGAAAAACTACTAAAGATTCAAGCTTAAGTATGGGTTTAAGTCTAGCTTCTCTAATAAAATGGTGGTTAAACCCAACTAGTTAAGTCGAAATCAAGCTTAAGCTGAGTCAAATTGCTTCATATTTGGGGTCTTCATTGTGTTTACATCTGATTCACGCATTTGAACAGTCAAGTATGTGTTTGTAATATACACGTGTGTACATATATATAAATATAGGTCATGTTCTCTAAACCTGCGTAATGTGAAACCAAATTAGAATTAAACAAGAGAATGTTAACCTCAGCTCCCACGTGCATGAAGATCTACAAACTATGAATGTAGATCCCTAACCATGATTAAAATAAATCTTCCATTCTTATCACTAATGTGAATTGCAAGACTTTTAATTGACTTAGTTAACATTAATAGAAATGCAAGACTCATGCATTTTATCAAGAATCGCGTAGTAGCCACGGAAGTGCGTAAACATACGCTCCTAAAATACAAGTCTACATAAACACTAGAAGCTTATAAACAAAAGTTTTGATATGAATAGAAAAAATTTCTTGGATTTTAGGGATGGTGATGTTCCAACATATAAAACTCAATTTGGAACAACTATCACTTGACAGTTTAGTAAGGTCTCAAATTAGTTGACATATTATATACTTGTCTTAATTTACAAAAAAAAAATATGAATCTCTTCATTTATTAATAAAAAAAATTTACTTGAGAAAACCAGGTCAATCATGAACATAATTATTTAATAGCATGGTAAGCTATATGATTGAGATGTGCGATAAAAGGTTGACTAGTATCATATATATACAAGAAATTTCCATAAATGCATATGTCAGCCACTAGTTATAATAACCTTTTTCCTTTTATATAAGAGAGAGAATACCAAATAAATAACAATCACTATACCATTAGTTCTAGATAGTATGATAATCAAACGCGGTGTGAATATGATCAACCCTTCAACATCAAAGAAACTTATAAAAATCTAATAAATATATTCCTATCAAAAGGCTGAAGTATTGACTTTGTGTCCATATCATGTGTTAAACCTTTCAGTACCTATATTTTATGTATTTATATTGTTATATACGTATACCCAATTGGTATTAGAAGACTTAGAGGTTCTTGATCAAGTGTTAACCGATCAAAGGTCAATAAAGATGTTGAAATACTAGTCATGTGGAAACAAAATTAGAGATACTTCAATTTTTATTATCAAAATAAAGAGAAAAAACAAAGAGATATCTCCAATTTTTTGTAGCTTCAATAGAATCTTCCAAGTCATACCAAAAAAAAAAAAAATAGAATCTTCCAACCAGGCTTCAGGTACTTTGAACTGATTTTTCTATAATTTTCTCAGGTTGGCCCCTCAGCCCTCCCTAAAATTAATGTCTCTCTCTCTCTCAAACTGTCACACCACTCAATGCGTTTCTTGAGCAAGAAGCGTTCTCTGATCATCAGACCTCTCTCTCTCTCTCTCTCTCTCTCTCTCTCGGCGTTGTGTGCTTCTCTAAGAAGCCATCGGAATCAATATATGAAGATAAGGAAAATCAAGATTCAGATCAAACGTAATCCACCTCTCCTTCCCTCCCCAAATCCCCCTAATTTTTTATTCCTATATCTATCTTTCTCTCTCTAACTTGTCCCTGACCACTACTCCCTTCTCTCTTTCCTCCTCTTTTCTCTTACTTAAACCATACCCTTTCTGCGCGCCCATCGCCTATTTAAACCCCTCCTTGTCTCTCCTTTCTTCACTACTCACTACTCTCTTCTCTTTGCTTTGCTCACTTCTCTTTGCTTGCTATCTCCCTCTCTCCCTTGCCCCCTCCCCCCTTTCTCTCTCTCTCTCTCTCTGAAATACACCCAGTAATATATAGTAGTAGTATGGAGTTGGGTATGCCTTCCAAGGATTCAAGCTGGTGGATCTTCACACTACCAGCTTTTTTCGGGAACAGAAATCTATTCGACCAATGGGTTCTGTTTTCCCTTCTTGTAGCTTTCATATCCGTTGGGCTTCTCACCTGGGCTTTCACCGCTGGTGGGCTTGCTTGGAAACACGGCAGGAACCACTGGGGTGTTACTTCCCTCCCCGGCCCTCGAGGTCTCCCCATGTTTGGTAGCTTGTTCAGCCTCAGCCGTGGCTTAGCTCACCGGACCCTAGCCACCATAGCTGCAACCCTTGGTGCAACTCAGCTCATGGCCTTCAGCTTGGGTTCCACCCCTGTAGTGGTCTCTTCCGACCCACACACGGCCAAGGAGATCCTCACCTCTCCCTATTTCGCTGATCGTCCGGTTAAACACTCAGCCAAAATGCTAATGTTCGAGCGAGCCATTGGGTTCGCCCCAAACGGTACTTACTGGAGGCTCCTCAGGAGGATTGCTTCCTCTCACCTGTTCGCCCCCAAGCGCATCGCAGCCCACGAAGCCGGACGTCAACTAGACTGCGCAGCCATGCTAAGTGGCATCACTGAAGAACAGTCCAAGCGTGGGGCGGTGCTCTTGAGAAAGCACCTTCAAGCAGCTTCCCTCAATAGCATCATGGGCAGCGTTTTCGGTAAGAGATACGATGTGGGTGAAGATGAAAGCCAAGAGTTGAAGGAGCTTCGTGAGATGGTAAATGAAGGGTTCGAGCTTCTTGGTGCCTTCAACTGGTCTGATTATCTTCCATGGCTGAGCTACTTCTATGATCCTTTCCGTATCAATCAACGATGCGCCGCTCTCGTTCCTCGCGTGAGGAGTTTCGTTCGTGAGATTATTGACGCGCACCAGCAGCTCCGTAGGTGTGACATGGTATCCGATAATGCAGACTTCGTCGATGTCTTGCTCTCTCTCGATGGTGAAGAGAAGCTCCAAGAGGATGACATGGTTGCTGTCTTATGGGTTCGTATATGTAATATATATTATTTTCTTTAACGGCTAGTTTTGTAAGGATCCGTAGCTAATGTTCACTGCTGTTGGATTAATTACAGGAAATGATCTTCCGAGGTACTGACACGACGGCGCTACTGACCGAGTGGGTAATGGCCGAGTTGGTGTTGAACCCGGAGGTGCAAGCCAAGCTTCAAGAAGAGCTTGACCTCCACGTGGGTAACAAGGGTTTAACGGATGCGGATCTAGTGAACCTACCGTATCTCCAGTCAGTGTTGAAGGAGACTCTCCGAATCCACCCACCTGGTCCACTCCTTTCGTGGTCCCGGTTGTCCACGTCAGACGTCCAGCTAAGCAATGGTATGGTCATCCCAGCTCACACCACAGCCATGGTCAACATGTGGGCCATTACCCATGACCCAGAGATTTGGAAGGATCCCATGGTTTTTAAGCCAGAGAGGTTCATGGAGAAAGCTGGTGGTGAGAATGTGGATGTGAGGGGAAATGACCTAAGGCTAGCTCCCTTTGGGGCGGGTCGTCGGGTGTGTCCGGGCAAGAATTTAGGGTTGGTGACGGTTAGCCTTTGGGTGGCTAAGCTGGTTCAGCATTTCAAGTGGGTTGCAGACACCAAGAAGCCAGTTGACTTGAGTGAGGTGTTGAAGCTGTCTTGCGAGATGAAGAACCCTCTCTCTGTGGTGGCTGTTCCAAGGAATGTTGTGCCAAGCCCTTCACTGGTCTAGGGCTTTACAACATTCCTTCCTTGCTCCTTAAGTTACTTTCAACTCTCAAGGAAGCAAGGGTCCATTATATGGTTGGATCTAGGGATTTGTCATGTGATCTGTATCTAAATAAATAACTGTGACTTTTTTTTTTTTTTTTTTTTGACTTTGGGGAGATCACTGAATCATACGTGTATGTTTCATATACGGTTATGTGATGACATGTGTTTTATATGTTACAATTAAGAATGTTTAGAAGGGTATTTAATTTATGAAAACAAAAAGGACACATGTCATCATCTAATCATACATGGAGGATACACATACAGGTAGATGATCCAGACTCATTTAATCCTCAAAGTCCTAGTTTATAGATGTGAAACAGTGAAGGTATAGTTGGCTTACAATATAAAGATATTTAACAATAAAAGATGAAGGTGATGTAATTAGGGGCTCCAATTCTGTTGGAAGTCCTGGGTATGGATGTCTTAGTTGTTGTTTAAGAAAATCTTATCTTATGTAATATGTTCACATGATGTTTCAAGACTATTATAGAATATAGATTATTGAAGTGGTTAGGCTCTATATTCCTTTATATTTAATTTTCTCAATTAATTAAGGAAATTTATAATTTTCTTCTTGGTCTTTGGAGATGGCTTTGATCAGATTGCATCAGTATTAGTACACAAATGGCTGATTTTTCTGTTTGATTTTATAAAGAGGTCAGTGTCATTGTCCATGAGCCAATTTCATGATCAATCTCAACCTATGACCCAATCTTCTAAAATGTAAAAATCTCTAAAAATTTTCAATATTCAACTAGCATTGAAATTATTGACATTTCTACCTTAAAATAAAATTACAATTCTTCATGTGGTGATGTTCATTGAATACAAATTTTGCCTTCGCGCCGTGAGTAGATTCTAACATAAATAATATGTCCACAAAAGTTTGATTAGTTAGATCAATCCATACAAATAAAAATCAATACCCACATAATAAAACCACGACTAGGGAACAACCAATACCAAGTAATGAAACTATATATAAAAGGAGCTCCAAGTCTCCACATAATGAGAAACCAATACTTATGAAGAGAAACTATGTGTGGAGAGAGCTTTTCTAACTTAATTTTGGGTAGAAAGAACTTTCCAAGCTTAATATAATAACAAAAATAAAATAAAAATAATGTATGAAAGATATATAGGTTGAGATATATATTGGTTACTTGTCAAGTTTCCGTGGTCCTTTTCAACAATATGGTCTATCATGCATCTTTTGAAATTTTCAATGGTCAAGGTAGAGAACTTGACTTTTCCAACTTTTGTGAAAGATTCATTTATCCAAATGTATCATGTGTAGGTTTAGAGTGAAGCTTGTCGAATGACAGGAAGTCTTGATGCAACTTTGGTTGCCACACGGTAGAAAAACCTAGGTCCATGGAGAGATGACCCTACTTAATTTTATTATTTTCAAAAAAACATTAGTTAATAAGGAACTCAAGTTTATTAAAAGATTTGTGAGTGAACCTCGTGGGTATCTTAATTCAGAGAGAGGCTGGGAGGGAATGAGACTACAAATGTTTTTTTAGTACATTAGAGGAGTTAATTACCAAAAAAAAAAAAAAATTGTCAATTCATAGTTTTGATACCAAGTTGTGATCTTAGTTTATTCTACTTAATATTTATTAATTTCTTGCTTCTTTGTTGCTTAAGGTAAGACATCTTTTCAGAAGATCACAAATCATAATTCGTTTTCTTTCACATTACCAAAAAAAAAAAAAGTTTTCTTTCTCCCTTGATCCTCCGTTGCCATGAGTGTCATTGGGCTCTCACCTAAGACTAAGAACACCTGTGTGTTGCAATTGTCTATCTTGTTCTAAAGGCAAGAAAAGAAAAATAAATTGAAATTTTTTGAAAAAAAAAAACAAAAAACAAAAAATGAATTCGTCAGTACTTTCACCTTATTATATTTTCTTTTATATTATGATAATGGATGAAGTTGTACGAAGCCAGCCTTGTTTAAGCCCGGACATTGACCAGGTTGGCGTGGCGACTGAGTATTTGGGTGCGGACCTGACCCATCAGTTATTAATTGAGCAAGAAGAATTAAGAAAGATTGGAAAATCTATCATCCATATTGACACTTAACTGTTTTTATAATTAAGTTCCACTTGTAACAGCGGTGGAATAGAAATAGAATTTTTTTTTTTTTTTTTCTCTTCCCTGGTTTTAGGGATAATAGCATAGAAATGGCCAATGAGACTATGGGAGTGGAAAGATTCAAGCCAATTGTGCTGTGGTGTATCAATTATCCATTGGAAGACGTTGTCCAAGTGAAGTGTATGGTCTTGTTGGTGTGGGTAAGGTCCACCCTCTCCCCACCAGCAAGGGATAGATTGTCACGGTCTCCTTGACTAACGGTGGTCTTTGTGCGGAATGTGGACTTATTTCTCACTTGAAGAATCTCAAATATATATATATATATATATATATCAAAAAAGGAAAAAAAAATTTAAAATATATGAACCCAAAAAAAATATATCAACCCATAAATTGCTGCATATGTTCACCTTCTTTCTTGGGTCTTTTAAATGTCACTATGTTAAGTCATTGATTACTATGTCATTGATTACTACGTCATTTGATAGCACATGGATTATTCTATGTGATGAAGAACTTCACATTCATTTATACAATTAAATTGTAACTAAAAATAAATTTAAAGAAGTCATTCGAACTCTAACTCAAAGCTTAATGAAAGGGCAGAAATTTTCCACCAAGCTAGACGAAGATGCCGCTTCAAGGAGGGGGCAAATGATGGATTAGTTTAGTAGAGGACTCACATTTTGTTTGAGGAGAAAAAGGACAAACCCCCAACCCACAAATGGGACTCTTAGCTCATTATGTAAGAAAGCGTGGGAAGGAATCTCCACTCCGACATTGTGAAAATCTTTATTTCAAACTATGAAAATGAATATAAAAATTAAGGGAAAAATAATGCTCCCTGGTCACATAACCCATGTGTTAGTGCGAGGGCCAATGAAGAAATGCACATGGTCATAAATAGGGGATAGGTGCTGGGGGCTTATAGGGGTGAGGTATCATTTCACCGCACTCAGTGTCTGGGCACAAGGGTCGGGCAACCAAGGAACATCTTTTCCCCAAAATTTAAACGGAATAATGTTGTATGTCCAGATGTGTAGGCTATGCCACCCTCTCTCTCTCTCTCTCTCTCTCCCTCCTCTCCCAATGAAATGACCTTTTTGCCCTCTATTGATTGAACCAATAGGGGAGCTATTGGCTCTCGCCTACCTAGTTACCGACATATCCTTTACTACCGGGCAGGAATCACTCTCCCGAATACAAAATAACATCTTTGTTACTTTTTGTCCGTTCCTCTACTAAATTGTACCAATAAGATGCTTGTCTTGTCCTCTATTTTATTTATTTATTTGTTTATTTATGTTAATTCTTCACTAACAAAGGCCTGCCCATGTATGCCATCTGATAAATGATAAAGCATTGTAACATCTAGATCTTCCATTATTTCTGTTTTTTTTTTTTTTTTTTTTTTTTGGTTAGGCATTCTTTCTGTTCATGATAAGCATATTCTACTTGCCACGACTCTATTGCAGTACTGTGTACTTCAAGTAGTACAAGTACATTTAAAACACCCCCTCCCCCAAACCAAAAAAAAGAAAAAGAAAAAGAAAAAGGGGGAGTTCAAATACTAATTTCATTAACAACTAAGAAACCCTATCTATGGATTGGTCATTTGATGAGAATATAAAAGATATAAAATAATGTTTGATCTATAGCCTGCAAGGGAGTTAGTTCGCTTCAACTGTCACTTCCTTAAATTGTCTGTTTGACCCATTTTATCCCTACAAATTTGTGGTGACACACCAACTTATCCAACAGATTACATTCTAAGGGGGAAGCAGTCAATGTGATGATGAGTCAACGTTTTAGATGTGGTGGGACCAAATTTTTAAGTAAGACGAGAGTGAAGGGTTGTGAAAGGGAGTCAACTGAGAGGGTGGTTGGATCACATAATAAAAATAAATAAAAAACACAAAAGAAAGTTGAAGTCTTGTGGGCCGTCCCTCCACTCCAGTCCACGAGACTGTGACCCATTATCCACACTTCCCCCCATTGTCCCCCCCACCCCCCAACTTAAATAGCTGGTTTTACAGTACCATGTAAGAAAGAATGTAAAGTAGTTTGGTGGTTTAGTCAACTTTTGTTTGACCTTTCCACTATACTGTTAATGAAGTAAATTGAATTAGAGAAAGGTTTATCCAAAATCTTATGATCATTATTACTTCCACTACTAGTTTAAGGTCAGGGTATTTGTTTTTTAACCTAACCCATGGTAATGATGGGTAATAATGAAGTAAAACTTCTTTCACCACATTTATAGTGGGAGTGACAAGAGATGGCAAACTACCTCCTCTAAGGATGTACCATCAAATTTGGTTATGATTCTAGATCATCTTTGGGATTTGAAAAGGCCAATGAGGTATTCAACAATTGGAAGGACTTAGGTATACATCTCAATACATGATGCTTTTATTATCCTCTTTCCATGTATTAATATTGAAAGAAAGTGGTTTCTTCATTATCGTTGGATATCCCAATGTAATTCTCTTCTTTCCCCCCCCCCGCCCCCCC